>NW_028145430.1:5735000-5812500 GCF_977016875.1 Pavona decussata | reverse complement strand
CACTTAGTAACTACACACTTGCATTTGATAATTCAGTTATACATGTAGTTTCAGTTTTTACACAGCATTTACTGTGTGTAACATTACAGCCGTCTGGTTTCAGTTTTTACAAGAACATTTAGTGAATATGCTTTCATTTGTCTATACAAAAAATGTTACAATACAGTTGTTCCGTTTCAGTTTTTATTCAATGACAAGTTTATCATGTCACATGTTACAATATTTCCTCAAACAAAACATTAAACTTCCTACATCATATTGGATTGTATCAAACAACATCACAAAACCTATGACCTTAACCATAGAGATGTGACTGCCAAAAACTCAGGAACTATACAGTAGCATTTGATAATTCAGTTATAGTTTCGTTTTATTTCGTTTCAGTTTACATACAGTAACATTTTAAACTATACACATCAACAAGTGCCTTATTTGTTTGTTTTTACTGTTAATCATTCAAATGACATCTCTAAGCTTTGCATGTTATGATTTTAAATAAATAATTGTTGCGTTACATCAATCATTTTGACTCGATCAATACGCATATTTTATAACCTACAGTGATTTTCTTTACACCGTGAAACAACAACAATTACAGCATATTACTAAAACTAAGCAAGACAAAACAATGGGACACGTGCAATGATCTAGTGTTGGTAACTGTTTCACAGGTTTAGTAAAATCATCCTTTTGTTAGTGTCAAAATAGAGGAAAAAGTGAGTGGAGCATGGGGGTGTCCTCATGGACTAAAATTTCAACCACGCAAAACAAATCCTTTCTCCCTATGTGCCCCCAAATCTTTCATTAACCAAATAGCCAAAATGCATAGTCCTCGCCCACATTTCCTAACCTTTGGTGATTACTAGTTAATACCTGTAATCGTTGTCATGGTATTTGAAACATTTGTGTATAATTAAACTGCAGTGCACCTCAGGTGAGCAATGACAAATAACTGATATAATACAGCATCTGTCATTCCACAGATTTTGAACAAGGTTGATGCTTGCACATGGAATTTCCCAGTTGGGGTGAGGGTGAGCTCCAGTTTACTTGAAAAGTGTGAGTTTCAAACTAGGTTTATCAACTCAGTTTTTATATTATATATTGGGTGCAATCAAAAAACATGTAATTATGTTTTTTTAAAATCTGAAAGATAATATTGCCTTGTTTGCAATTTGACAATGCCCCACCACCAGACTGACCTGTTCCAGCAAATACCCAACCCTGGGGAAGAAAAAGTTTTATCATGCTCAACAGATAACCAGGGGTGTGGGTAGGGGAATTGACCGGTGTGCGACAAATGCAGACTGCAGACTTGCAGACCTGCAGACTTGCAGACTTGCAGACTTGCAGACCTGCAGACTTGCAGACCTGCAGACTAGCAGACTTGCATACTCACTGATACTGGCCTTTCCAAATTCATTTTAAAAATAATATTGTGTAACCTCCGCCATTCCACATCATGCGCTGTCCGCTTAGTACGCTTTTAAGGCTACTTGGCTACTTTCAGAGGACAACCGTGAAGACTTGCGCGACCTGCATACTTCCGGATTTTCGCGACTTTGGAATTTAACGAGAATTATGTGGTAGTGTTGTTGGTTCCATGGAGTGTTGCTGATTCACTAGCTCGCGGCATTTAGTACGATCGAGGTGATATAATCCCTTGTGGAGGCATTTGTTGCTTACGAAATTTGAAGAGCTAAAATCTCACACAGGGTTTTAAATTAAAACTAACTTTGGCATGGCGACCACCTGAGCAACACGTCTACATATTTTTTTGCTATTCTAACTTTGAACTCGGATCTCTCGATAACCAATCAAAATATCGGAAAAGCCTTATTAATGTCTTTTGAATAACGCTATGCAGCTAATTCGTTCTTGCCAGGCGTTCGATACCCGATAAATTCAATCCAACAGGCCTCGTTCGTCGGAGCTTTTACCCGATCCTGATATTCTAGAATGTAAAATAATCACTAAAATTGTATTTTTTCCAGAACTTAACCTTATTATGCTGTTTTCTATATAGTTTGACAACGATGTCTCAAAACTGGTGCATGTACGAATTTAATTCCTGAACTACGACCGTGAAAGTAGCCAAGTATCAAAGCGTACCAAGCGGACAGCGCATGATATGGAATGGCCGAGGTTACATAATACTATTTTTAAAATGAATTGGGAAAGGCCAGTATGTTGAGTCTGCAAGTCTGCAAGTCTGCAAGTCTGCAGGTCTGCAAGTCTGCAAGTCTGCAAGTCTGCAGGTCTGCAGGTCTGCAGGTCTGCAAGTCTGCAGGTCTGCAAGTCTGCAAGTCTGCAGTCTGCATTTGTCGCACACCGGGAATTGACAGAGCCACAGAGGTTCAGATTAGTCTAAGAAAGTGCAAATGTAAACATTATGAGTTATTTTGTCATCTTTTGCAGGCCATAATTATAAGTTGAATGTTATCTAACTCACATTGATTCTTCTTATACAACATCCTCCAGCACCCTTTAAGCATGCCATAGGCATGTTCAGAAACAACTCTTGCAGAGCAGTATCTCTGCTGTGGAACTCTTGTTCCTTCTTTGTACGGCTTCAGTAGCCAAGAATGGGTCGGGAGTCTCCTACGGTTGTCAATGGAATCTCACCACGACCCCGAAGACATCATCAGCAGCCCACAGAAATCTCTTGTTATATCCATCGAGGCCTTTATTAGATACATAGTATCTCTTTCTGTAACTGTAGAAATTTTTCAGCGTAGTAGACACATACATGTGAAAGTTGTCCCATGCGCCAACGCAGGGGAACTCCCAATTTTCAAGAAAACCTTGCAGTTCCTGGCTCCACTCTTTCGAGGTTCTTGGAAGGAAAACAAATCTCTCATGCAAATTTTTCACCAGGGCTTTGAAAACGTCCTGAAAAATACAGTAAGCGGTTGGAGCTGCCAGTCCAAACAGATCTCTAACTGTCAAGAACGTACACGCATGAGCAAGTTGATAAAGGCACATTGCCAACTGGGTGACAGGAGGTGTGGGATGGGGTTTCATTTCAGTAGGTTGTCTGACGATGTCGTTTTTATTTCGGCCAGAACAAACTCAAATGTATCATAGGAGACCCTCAAACGCATCTTAACTCATTTCCTACAGAGCTCCTATGACATAATTTTAGACCCAGGTTAATTTTCCCCTGTAAAAACGAGGTTTGGAACAAATGAGCACTATATAAGTCATGTAAACATATCAGAATGTCTACCAACACCGTTTGGAACCAAGATCTCGAAGGAATTGTTGATGTTTTAGCCAATTTTTTAAAATATTCTTAGTCTGTGATCATACGACATTTAAAGATGGCGTATCATATTGCACGTGAAGAAGTATTAGCTGAAGTTTGGCAAGAATATGACGAAGAATATAGCAGTTTTGATGACTCTGAATCAGAAGAAGGTGAAGAAGATGACAACAATGTTTATGGTTACCCTAATGACCGCTCTGGAAGACTTTTTGGTAAATTATCGTCAGATGTGGAAATGGACGCCATAAGACAAAATGTAAACAACAACCAGGATTTGAATAATGGGGATCATATGTAAAACAATGTAGCCCCAAATATCGTATTTGTTGATGAGCATGATGTTGCTAATGTGAGACAGGCCATTGTTGATAATGAAGACCACGAATCAGAGGTAGAGAGTGACGAATTGGTTGAAGTTCAGCCAAGGGCTAGCAGGCATCCATGAATAATAATAATAATAACTTTATTTCTGTAGTGCTCTTATCCTATGTTCAAGGCGCTTTACAGTCATGTAAACATCATCATTGATAAATATTTATAAATTTACAACCATCTCCTATTATATTAACAATGATTAAAAATTTAAAACGAACCCAATATATACAAATCTACAGAAACAATGATCTGTTACTGCTGAATTTAGTAAACAAGTACGTCTTAAGCGATCTTTTTAGGCTCGAGATGGTGTTGGACTTCTGAATTTCATAGGGTATTAAGTTCCATTCTCTTGGTGCGTGAACAGCGAATGCTCTATCTCCATTGGTCTTGGTTAATGATCTAGGTTGCATCAAGAGTTCATCACCAACAGACCTCAATGATCTAGTATAAGAACGAAAACGCAGTTTCTGAGCTAAGTAGCTAGGCGATGTCCCATTCAGTGATTTATACACGAAAAGCAGAATCTTGAAAATAATACAATATTGAATTGGTAGCCAGTGAAGCTCGCACAGAACAGGTGTAAGAACTGTCACGCAGAAAACACAACAGCCAGGAAGTCAACCCGCTCAATTGGTTTTGGGCCAAGGAGCTGTTGATAATGAAATTCCACCTTTCCATGTAAGGCCTGGCCCTGTTCGAGTCTGGGGAGGTGAGAGTACAATTTTAACATTGTTTCAGCTGTTTTGGGATGATAACCTTTTGGATTTCATCAAAAATATAACAAGAAAATGCCCTTGTAAAAAGGCGTTCAAATCCTGAAAAACATAAAACCAAGTGAAGCGCAATAGAAAACATCAATGAAATGAAAACCGTCTTTGGAATTTGTGTAGCTATGGGCATCTTAAAACTACCTGAGATCCATTTATATTGGCAGAGAAAGTATAGCCTTTTTTAAATTGCTGATTGAAATCAACATATGAACCGTGACAGGTTCATAGCAATATTGTATTACCTAAAATTTTGTGATGAGGAGGTTGAAAGTCAACCCCAGCAAGTAGCTCCTGGTCAACCTCCAGCGCAGCCTAAAGCTTTATAAGGTTAAGTGTTTCTTAGATCAGCTTTTGCCGAGGTATGCTGCTGAGTGGACTGGCAATCAATGGCTGGCCATTGACGAGCAGATGATTCCTTACCTAGGTCGTGTTGGATTCAGGCAGTTTGTCGCCAACAAGCCCAAGAGGTTTGGAATAAAGGTGTGGGCAATGGCTGATGCAACCAATGGTTATGTTTTGCAGCAACAAATCTACACTGAGAAGAATGTCGAGCAAAGAACGCCAGAAGTTGGGTTAGGCACCAGAGTTGTTCAAGGAAATGAGAAGGATATATAGTTGTCACTGTTAATTTCTATACCAGCCCCACTCTAGCTCAGAAGTTACTGCAAAAAGGAATTAACAGCCCGGGAACTTTCAAAGGAAACACCAGAGGTTTCCCAAAGGAACTTGTTTTTCCCCAAAAACCTAAACCAGCACAAGGTTCTAGTTCCTGGAGAACCTGTGGTAGGATGCTTGCTGTATCCTGGTACAACAACAAACCAGTATATATTTTTAGTACAATTCATAAGCCTTTGCATGCCCCAGACACACCATGAGCCGACAAGGAAGTCAGAAGAAGCAAACATAGTACTGGGATTAATGGATACAGAAGCATTCAATGGATCTTACACTGCTAACCCTTTCAACTTTAACCCAATGCAGTCCTGGGGCCAATATCGCGTGTGACACCCCCAAAGCCGGGGATTTTCGATTCTTGCTTGCGTTACGGGAGCGTTAAATATTAACCATATGCGCAGTAAAAACACACAAGATCGGGTTACAAGACAAAGCTTATTCAAAGCACATAACTCAAAAGGCCGAAATATGCCAAAATATCGAAAGAGAAAGGCCGAAAGGGTGTTCAAAAGCGAATGTGAAAATCAAAAATCGAAAATTTAATTCGCCGCGCGACATTTTCCGAAATGAAATAAACAACGCGGGCAAAAGACAGTGAAAAGAAAGCCGAATTATGCATAATTAGAAGCCAAACAAGACGGCTAATAATAACCAAATCATATTCCTTTGGGTATTTTTCAGGATCACATAGTGGATTTTACGACAGTCGAGGACTCAGGAAACGAAGAAGTTCAACCCAAATTTACTGCATGAAAGATCGCAAAACAATTCACCTTGTACAAAGCCACCCCACATTGAATGCATTCAGTGGAAGTTTCGACAGGCCGCCCAGAAGGAGTCTTAATTCCCACCCTCTTACACCTGACACATTGTCTCTTCCTACCCTTAATTTTGTCAATGAAATGCTTACCTGCATTTTCCTCCCCGAGTGAAAGGGTTTCAATTTTTTTGCGCTTCAGTGACTGCGCGACCGAAACGCTAGATGAAAACCCTCCAATAAGTTGCTTCGCAAGCCTAGTGCGAAAATCAACCTGCTTTAATTTAGCCCTCCCTGCCCCGGTAAGAAAATGGTTCTGTAAAATAAAAGCATAACAAATTGAAACATCGATAGAGAACCAAAACAAATACTTATACCATTTCCTAGAAGAACGACCCACAGAATAATACTTACGGAATTGATCGGCGAGGTCAATACCCCCATATTTTCATTGTAAAGGCCGATCACGGCTGGCTTGCTGACCTGCTGATTGTGTCTTCGAATGACAACATCAGGGGTATCTGGACTTAAATTTGAAGAAATGACACTGACATCCCGTTTGGCGTGCCATTTCGTGAAAACTAGCTTACCTTTTTGCCTAACAACCTTTTGTCTGGGACGCAATATTTGCCGAGCACATGGCGGCAAGTCCTTGCAATTTACCCGAACAGTCGCGCAAGCGCAAGTCTTTTGAACCCATAAATGTTCCATCAACCTAACTGAACTGAAAAAATTATCGAAATATACATGGTGGTTCCTGTTCATAAGAGGGGTGATCATCTTGGTGACCACATCATAACCCAACCCATGGATGCACTGAAACCTGGGGTCCTTACCCAAATAAACATCAAAATTCAACATGTACCCGTTGCTTGAGTCTGCGGCGATCCAAACCTTGATCCCGTATTTCGTTGGCTTTGCCGGCATGTATTGTTGGAAAGAAAGCCTACCCCTAAATGGAATCATACCCTCATCGACTGAAAGATTTTTAGTGGGGCTAAAACTAGTTTTACACTTTTGCCTAACATAATTTAGCACGGGTCTTACCTTGTAGAGACGATCAAAGCCAGGATTTCCACGGGCCACTTCTTGGGTCATATCGTTGAAATGGAGGAAACTACTTAATTCCTTAAACCTTTTCTTAGGCATAACTCTTTTAATCCCTACATTACCAAAAAAATCATCAGTTGACCAGCACAGATCTAAACTGGGCAGCATAACCATACCCATAATAATATTTACAGCAAAGAAAGCTTTTAGTTCAGCAAGCATAACCGGTCGAAATTTAGCGAGACGCGCAGGGGAATCGGCAAGCTTTTGGCGAGCGTAAAAGTTGGTTTCTTGCACTATTTTATTCAACAAATCTTCCCCCACAAAAGCTGAAAAGAAATCTACGGGTGTGGGGTTATCTGGAAGCTGGAACTTGATGCCGGAAGCCTCAACAAAATCGGGCATACGAATTGGAGAAAGTTGATCGGACCACCGAAGTTCATCAGGATCTGCGTCTTCATCACTTACCTCTTCTTCTGCGTCTTCCTCACCTTCGTTTTGATCCTCTTTGCTCTTTGAATCACTGAAATCGAGATCGGAGTCACTGTTAGCATTTTGTTCCTGATTTTCAAACCCATAGAAACTTCCCTCGTCCCCTGAGTCTTTGAAATCTGACGCACTATCGGATACGTGATCAATATTATCAGCCCTCGTAATTCGATCGCTCAAGCCAAAGACAAAGCGGCGAACTCAAGACCTCGTGGCTCCTCTCATCACCTGTCAAAAAATGCGCAAAACACGTCACCTGATTGTTTAATTGACCTTGTTGGTATCTATGACAACAAAACAGGACAAAAAACTCAGGAAGGGTAGGGAGGACTCGTTTATTTTCATGCGCTTTTATGGCCGGTTTTGGCCGGCATGGCCTTTCATGGGGTGTTTTTCGCGCGGCCGGTTTTGGGCGCCTCCAACTGCAATGGGTTAAACACCACAACCTAAGTCAGGTCGGTGTTTACGTGGATGGAGAGCAAATACTTCGGAAACCTCTGTTTCTCAAGTTTGAGGAGGCTGGCGACCAGAATTTCATAGTCAGCTTTCAGAGCCTTTTCTCCGGAATTGGAAAGCTTTCCCAGGATAAGGGAAACCAGATGACTCGAAGCGATTATCACCAGGGATACACCTTGTTTGCATTTGATATGACCCCGGATCATTGTCCAGGAGATCATTTTGAGCTTATAAAACAAGCCAACCTTCGTGTAGAACTTCATTTCGCTCAGCCCCTCGCCAACACAGTAAACCTCATCATCTATGCAGAGTTTCAAAGCGTTATCGAAATCGACACAAACCAAAACGTTCTCTATGACTACAACAACTAAGCATGAACACCATTGAGCTTTCACTCATTTTAAGAAAGGATAAATATACCAGATGTGTGTTTCAAGGTGTCTACCCTTCAGACAGACTGCCGACCAGTGTTTTGTCATACCCAACCCTGTTTATTGCCAATGTGGATAGCAGTGACGAACCCAGATCTACCTGGGTTGCATTCTACTTCACCAAGGAAAAAAAGGGAGAATATTTCGACTCCTATGGGCAACCTCCAAGTAATTATACAGGAACATTTACTCCTTTTTTGAACAACAATTCCAATAGCTGGTGTTTTAATACTGACATATTGCAAACAGTCAACTCGAAGGTCTGCGGGCACTCGCCCTCACAGAAAAAGCACGAGCAACATTGTACATCGTTTTTCTAACAACAAACGACGAAATGATTTTCTTGATAAATTATTTGTCGAAAAATATTTTCCACTCAGTGTAAAAAAATATACCCATCTAAATACACAAGGAGTGAGAGGACAACACAAAGTTAAATAAATACTCCATGTAATAAAGTTTTAAAGTTTTTTATTGAGTGATCACAATAAAGAAAGATTTAGAATCGTAACCAATGACCAGCTTAGGTGCATGAAATTAACACTCTTCGCTTTTGCTTTTTCATGGGAGATGTAGTAGAGGCTGGTGTTGGAAGCCAACGGGACGGACTCTCTGCAGTTTCGTCTCTGACTTTAGTTTTAAACTCGCGAATGACACTCCGTCCTTGGGGATAACGAAGCAAGTTTTCGGAGACGTTCATTCAGCCCAGGCCTGTCGCAAACACCGGCCATCTAACAGGTTCGAAACCCTTATGGTGGCATAGTGTATCATTGATTAAATCCACTAAGTGAGAGCCGGGAATTGATTTGTTTTGGTAGATCAGTTCCCCTTTATCATTCCAATGCAACACATTCCGATTTTCTTTAATGCAATCCAAGAGTTGTCTTGCTCCCGTCTTGTAAACCTTGGGAACACTTTTCAAAACTTCTTCTTCAACAGCTGTCGTAGTTGTTTCTGGTATCTCTTTACTATTTTCTGGCTTTGATAATTCCACAGGCGGTTCACTCTGTCATCAGTTGGGCTGTCATCTTAACGTTTAACGGTTGGCCTTTTTGCTGATCGTAATAAGTCAGATAGCGCTGTAATACTTGGTTGTATAACTTCGCTTTCTCTTCGTCGTCTAGCTGCTTACTCACCAAAATGTCTGACATTTTGGTATCTAAATTCTTCAATTGCTGTGTGACGGGTGGTGTTAATATATTTTGACGATGTTGTAATCGTTCTAAGGTATTCTACTTTGTCTAGTCCTGGGCTGGTGGACTAACAAGCACTGACACTCTGATTCCTCAAGACAACAAGACAATCATACCTTTGCCAAAATCAGACATCAAGAGCAATGAATGTATCTTTGACCAAAAAGAGAACACACCTGTCATTTGCTTTTTAAAAAAATATCCTTTTGCAACCAATTTATGAATCACTTGCCAGAGGTGGTCAATTACAAGAGGTTCTAACTACACTGATTTGAACTAGAAACTTTTGGTATTTCAGAAAAGGGGTCGCTTACGAGAGGTAGTCGCAAAGGGAGGTTTGACTGTATTCTGTAGCGTCATGACTTGATTCCTAGGCTGCTCAGTTTGTGAGTTAAAATACTTCACACCAACAGAAAATGAGCATGCATCAATTAATTGCCTATCCTACATACAGCTGTACCTGTAAGAATTCGCTGAAGCTGGCCTCCTCGTAGTCATTCAGCTTTTTATCAAATTGAACACATCTATCACAGTGTTGCAAAGAAGACACAATTCAAGCTTTGTGAAATGGATGTCCATCTCCAACATTAACTTCTTCTCCAAAGTGTAATTGGATGTAGGCATGTTTGGCTTGGGAACGAACAAGTCCAGGAATTTGAGGAAATTGTTGCTCGCAGATTTTGATAACTTGTGTTTGTTGGATTAAGCAAAGAAGGTTGCTTTAAAAGTCCTTCTCTTTAAGCTTGTTCCTTCACATACTGGTTGTTCACTTTCGCTAAGCTCTTCGTCACTCAAAGACCCTCTGTGGGGTCCAGTATCCGATGTCACTTTCACTAAGTTCTGATGAAAAATCCTCATTTAAGTCTTAATTGTTGTCACCATTTTGAGATTCCGTGTCGCAGTCTTTCACACTGCTCTCAGAGTCTGAAATAAAACAGTATAAGTTTCTCCCTCATTAACGGCCTGCAACAGCAAATGTTATAAGAAATACTGCACAATTCCAATAAGCCCCTTTGAATGTAAGACCCTCTGACTGACTATATATATGCCCCCCAAATGTGAAACCTTTTATAACACTGTCCAAATCGTAGTTACTAAAACAAGGAATGACCTAAAATGACCTAAAATGACTTAAATGATCTAAAATGACCTAAAATGATCTAAAATGATTTTATTTTTTAATTTTATAACAAAGACTAGTGAGAAGTACAGCGGAAGACTTCTTGTAGTTGTATACTTTTTCTTTATTTCCAACGTGTTTCGTCTCTATCAGAGACTTCTTCAGAGAAATTCCCGATAATTACTGTATCACAACCGCAGCTTTGATTGATGCAAAGTGTCTAGTTTTTCCCCAGCAACGTGGTTTTGATTGGTGTGAAGTTCCAAGTTTCGCTCAGCAACGTGCTTTTAATTGGAACGAAGTGCCTAGTTTTTCCCCAGCAACGCAGTTTTGATTGGTACGAAGCGGAATTCTATGATTCGCCCAGCAACACGGTTTTGATTGATGCAGCTATTTTACATGAAACTGACCCAGAGTATCATTATTCATGCGCTAACCTTGACTTGTTAACGACGTGTTTATTTACGGAAATTGACGCACAGATATATATGCCTTTAATTACATTGTTTACAAAAGCATTTTATCAGTGTTTACATAAGAATTTAGCCTTGTAATGCGGCTTTTAACGTGCGACCAGAAAACGAACCCGAAAAAAAGTCAGTGTCGATATTTTTGGGTCTTTCGGACCGACCACAAAAAGAGATTCGCTCTAGTGCCACTGCACGAAAAATTGGATTTTCTTTTTTTTTTGATCCGCATCAAAGATGAGGTCAAATATCATAACATTTTTGACAACACATTTGATGCACATCAAATATGTGACGCCTTTGCATATACCTTTGACTCGAATCAAAAGTGATTCAAATGTATTAAGAGCAAGTCTCCAGGAAAGTGAAGCAAAGTTGGAAATGAAAATTTTTAACTCCCCTTCATTTTTTGTGTGGAGGTAGGTTACCTGGAGGGATGAACAAAAACAGCCATATTTGGATCGGCAGGTGTGTCGTTGCCATGGTAACCGCACTTGATCACGTCGGCCTGAGGTCTATGTTTTGACCAAAAAATTCACTCTCAAGTAGTAAAAATAAACGAGTCTAGTTCTCGAGGGCATGTGAACCAATTCAAATGAAATTCATACAGATGGTAGAGGCACTCTTCCAGTTTATAAAATTTGCCGTTAAAGTATTTTGGGTTTAATAATCAAGAAGACATGTCGTATTACTATTTTGCCTGCAAGCCATTTCGACAAGCAGGAAAAACAAGCACAACCATATTCGTAATTTCTCCGAAAGTACTTTTTCCCAATAAACCAAATTAGCAGCAGAGCTTACATAGATATTGAAGTTTATAAATATCATAAAATTAATTTGGGGAAAATTATATTCTGGCCATGGGTGTTCAAGACATACGAGGCAAGTTGCAAAAAATTGCAAAATTGAAAATGTTGAGGGCTCCAGTATTTGGCTCAAACAGGCTTTAGATAGAGAATATCAGCTTCAGAGGTTTTTTCGTTCATCTTACCTGTTATCTACGTTTGATTGATTAGGTTTTGGCCAACGAATTTGATGAAATATAAATTGAAACAAAGCCTACCTTGCAACTTTTGGGAATTTCTTAAGGATGCTTTTGTTGTATAGTATGGGACTCTCCTCAGTTCGCGCGCTCCATTTTCTTGACCAACTCTTGCACAGACTCTAGTGGAAAGGACAAATCTAACTGGCTAGCCTCGCCGAACTTCTACTTTTAGACCAAAGATGATTATGCATTAACCCAAGTAAAGAACAGTCGAACAGGTCAAACACAGTCGTGTGTCGAGTATCGAAATAATTCATCAATATAATCCATCCAGGAAGTTAAATAGCTGCATCAAGATCACAGCTAAGCCAATGCATGTCTGCCTCAATTCTGAATAAAGTCTTTGGCTAAATCGAGTCGTGCATTCCGTGGTGCATGGTTGAGAAGCGAAGAAATCGTTGTTTACCACCGATTTACGACCAAATGTATGTAGACCGGAAATGCGAGGAGCAAAACTGCTGACCGGATGTACGTGAAAATGCGATATAAGCGCTTTTTGTTTCTTTGTTTTTGTAGCTTCAGATAAGGCGACATTGTCGCAATGGCATTGTCTCTTCTTTAGATATGTTTGGTACAATATACATTGATGAGGGATAAAAGGACGACTTTTGATCTGCTTTTAAGACTGTTTTACAGTAGTGAATAAAGAGGACAAAATAAAAGCGCTTCACTGATCTTTTCACGCACCCACATAAGTCGCCCATGTTTCCTGGGTTTGTTTTTTTTTAAATTCATTGCTTATTGGATGTTAGTTAAGGATGGCCTGCATGTAAGATACGTCACTGATTTGGGGCATTACCGTACACATTAGAAGTTACGAAGTTGGAATTTTTGACCCACCTCTCCTCCAGAAATAAATAAGTCTTCTCCAGGCTGATAAATTTTCAAATTCAGTACCCAAATTTTGGCATTCTTTCTGTTTGTTTATTTATTTGTTTGTTTGTTTTTCTGGTGGAGGGAAGGGGTGACCGGAAATAAATTTGTGCCGTCGATCAAAAACACTGTAAGGGAAATTTGCATATCGTCGTGCGAAGAAAAATATCCTGATCGGGACAATGGGAAATTGTTCTTTTTCAAATCCCAAAAGAGACGTTTGTGAGTGCAGTGGAAACAATATAAAACTAAGTGAATGTCAAAGGAATATTTCCAGGCACGTGCAAGCCTACGGACTTGGTATAAACCGTGGTGAAATCAGCGACGAAACGGATCTTATTCTTTGCCGTGCAGGTAAATAAATGTAACGTTTCACGTGTGAATTTTTCATTCTCTTGTAATGAATAGTTAATCATAACTGAATTTGTAATTGCATTTTCACAGTCTAAAAAGCAATCCTTTTTTTGGGGGGTGCAGCTATTATGATCATGCGTTCAATTTTCACCCAAGCTTCAGTTCAGCTTCATTTCCTTTGTTTATGTTTGCATTCGATTTTTTCGTGTTCGTTTTTTTGTTTTGTTTTGGCTTTCTTCACCATTGCCATTGTAAAACAACCCCATTACGGGAGGATATCATTACACTTACATCCGGGGTTACATCCCATTACATTGTGTTACATCCAGTTAGCAGTCGTGCTTCTCGGACTTCTGGCCTACGCGTTCAGTTTATTCACCTTTCTTGGCTTGTCGACTATCGCAATATCTGACTTGATTTTAGCCAAAGACGTTACTTTGAATTGTTCAAAGGCATGCATTTGCCTTGTACATTGATCTCGACACATTTACTTTACTTCCTGGTTGGATAATATTGATGAATTTAGGTGCTCGACGGCAAAAATCGCAAGTATTACGACCATGTTTTGACCTTGTCAACTATTCTTTGTCAAGTGTATGCGGGCTACTTGTATCATCATCTCTGGTATGAAACACGGCAAACTGGATATTCAATGGGAGTAACTGTTAGATTACAGTCTGTGCTAGATTTCATCAAAACAACGGATCGTGCGAAGGAGAGACACTGGAGAGAACCACGCGACGAAAGCATCTTGAAGAAATTCCCAAAACCTTCAAGGTAGGTTTTGTATCAATTTATTTTTTATCAAATTTGTTGCCCAAAACCGTATTTACCTAATGTAGGTAGCGGACAAGATGATAAAAGATACTTTTGAAGCTGATTTGCACTCTCTAAAGCCTGTTTGAGCCAAATACTAGAGCCCTCAAAATAACCAATTTTGCAATTTGTCCCAGGTGTCTTCAGCACCCATGGCCAGAATATAGTTTTCCCCAAATTGATTTTATGATATTTAGAAACGTCAATATCTGTGTAATCTCTGCTGCTAATTTGGTTTATGTGGAAAGAGTACTTTCGGAGAAATTACGAATATGGTTGTGCTTGTTTTTCCTGCTTGTCTAAATGGCTGACAGGGAACATAGTAAGACGAGGATTTTTTTCTTGTTTATAAAACCCAAATTATTTTAACGGCGAATTTTGTAAACTGGGAGAGTGGCTCTACCTTCTGTATGAATTTCATTTGAATTGGTTCCCACGCATCCGAAAACTGGACTCGTTTACTTTTACTTTTTGAGAATGGAACTTTTGCTCAAAACATGGTCCTAAGGCCAACGCCATCTAGTGCGGTTACCATGGCAACGATACATCTGCTGATCCAAATATGGTTGTTTTTGTTTATCCCCCAAGGTAACCTACCTCCACACAGAAATTGAAGGGGGGTTAAAATTTTTCATTTCCAACTTTGCTTCACTCTCCTGGAGAATTGCTCTTAACAACTTTGACTCTACCTTTGACACGTGTCAAATTGAAATCAAACAACTTTCACTCCGCCTATGACGCGCATCAAAGGTGGATCAAATATATATCTTTGATTCGAGACAAATTTGACTCCACCATGAATCAAATGCGGCCTTTGTCACCAGTGATTCGAATCAAAGGTAATCAAGGGCGGCCTTTGACATTCTTTGACCACACATTTGATGTGCGCAAAGGCGTTTTTTCGTGCAGTGCGGTTTGTTTACGTAACTTTGTCATCGAATTTGCTTACGTGCAACCATCGGCACTTTTCGACTCTTTTTCGGCTTTCCGGCAGTTCACAACAGCTTCCTGGTACTGATCAGCCTTTTTGGTAAACACTCAGTTCTGTAATTTTGTAATTTTATCTTGGTTTCACTTCATTTAGATCATTTTACAATATTTCCGATTTATTTTAGATCATTTTAGATCATTTTAGGCCATTCCTTCTTTTAGTAACTACGCTGTCCAAATATAAGTCCCTAGGGGATTATATTTGGGAATTGCTCTCAATTGCTTAAAGTATTTAAGGAAGAGTTTGGAACTTCAGGTCTTTCCCATTTCTTCTCAAATCCAGAAGGTCAAACAAAACAACTTTATCAATCAAAAAAAAAGAGATGACATACATTTTCACACATAATGGGCTAGTCGAGGTCTGATGATGCTACATTTTATGGAAAATTATTCGTAACTGATGTACATATAATGATGTGAATATGTTGTAGGTTAAAATGAATCCCAGGTTAAAATGATTTCAAACTAGGTTGATTTGTATTTTCCTTTGTTTAAGGTTGGGTAATTTACATCTGAAACAAAGGAAAATACAAATCAACCTAGGTTGAAATCATTTTAACCTGGGATTCATTTTAACCTACAACAAATATACATTAGACTTCTATGAATATAAATATAAACTAGCAGTAATCATAGATTATAGAAAGCGTTTGACACCTTAAATTGAACAAATTTGGCAAAATCGTGAACCCTTTCATGTTCGTATCAATTTGAATATTTGTTATTTTTTATCTGGCGTTTTTCTGTAAATTACCCAAAACTAGCATCTTATAGCAGAATACTTTAAGTTTTCTTGATAAATAACTGTGTGATCGGAAAAAAACGTTTCGTCCAATTTCTGTGGAATTGTTGAACAAATGGCGAAAAATGTAACAAAACAGAGATAACTAGGAGAAGAAAGAACTATTTTGAAGAAAACATATCTTAAAAAAGGAAATTCGTACAAGAATTCGTAAAAGAAGCAAGGCAGCGGATCTAGTGAACAATAACAGCCTATACATATGCCCCTATGCTCATCATGGACTTTCATTCAGAGAGGATTATTTTAATTACATCTACTGGAATTACTCTCCACTTTTGATTCTTTAGCACGTGTGACACTTCCTTCCTTGTTACCTTCATCACTACAGTCAGGGTGTTGCTGACTATCTTCAATTAAACATGGCTCATCCTGCTCATCGAAGCCAGTAATTTTCAGGAATTGGTTTCTGCTTGTTATTTCCGGATCCTCCATGTTGTTTGAGGCAGAGCTGTAGCTTTCTGATTCAGGGCTGTTTTTGTTCACCAGATCTTTCGCTGCCTTGCTTCTCTTACGAATTTGCTTTTTTGGAGATTTTTGACCACTGGAGCGGTCATCTTCTGTGTTGTGATCATGCACTAAACTCCTTTTAGGAAGTCTCTTCTTGACAATAATCCCTTTTTCATCGTTTGAACTCGACCTCTCAAGTTCTGAACTGGCGCTGAGTCGTACTAAACTCCTTTTACGAAGTCTCTTTCTGACAATAATCTGTTCTTCATTGTTTGAGCTCGACCTCTCAAGTTCTGTCCAAGTTAGAGTTAGAACTAGAGTTCTCATTTTCGTCTCAGTCTGACTCAAGGCAGTCATACTGTAGCTAGAAGAAGGAGCTTTTTGCGTGGACTCAAGGTATTTGGACTCAAATTACATCGGTATCGATTTTTAACTAAGGTCTTAACACGTGCAGAGCTAGGTAATCGGTTTGTGCGCCGTTTGTTTCCACCACAATGTATTCACAAGATACCTGTTATGCATGCATTAAAAAAAGAATGCTCGATGAAAGCAGCAGTTTAAGCAGAGAAAAACCTAAAAATCCTTTCCGCGGTAAATATCGAGCACATGCTCATCGAATAACCCATGGTGTTGCGTTTCTTTTGCTTTTTTGAAGAGCAGCCGTCATGTGCAGGAAGTGATCTTGGATCAAAGGTTAATTGTGCTTGTCTGCAAGGTCGTTCAGATCGTTTGGGTCGCCTGTATCTGCTTTTGTGCAAATATACTAAGCTTTTTGCAGTCTAAGCTTTTAGGAATCTTACTGAAGGGATTTAGAAATGGCAACAAGTGAACGGCTGCAAATGCAAGAAGAATCTGGTAGGTAGATTTCAAAATATGCCAATGTCTGGATAGTTGCAAGAGTGTTATTCCATCTCAGACGAATCTCTTCTGCATACATGTCTGGGACATGTGAAGCTCTAACACTTTAAACTTTCTTTGTTAAATTAGTGGTCAAGAAACTACTAAAGACTACAGAGGCTAGTAGTTCTGTTGTCCATAAAATGCAGCACGTTTGTGTTTTGTGGACATGAAGCAAAGGGTTAGCAGTACGGTGACCAAACAATGTCGCGAATTGAATCGGAAGGTGTAAAAAAGAGTCCAGGAAAGTTTGGGAATGGCTAGCTTTCCTTGTACTAACCTTGAATGAGCTAGTGATTTGCCCAAAACAATGTCTACAATTTGGTAAGCCGGCATTGGATAGATAAAGATTCATCAGTCTATCTACGCGAAAACCAAGGGAAAGCAGGTTTTGGCACAATTTAGTAACTTATACAGTCGACTGCATTGGCTGAAAAGGTCTACCAAATTGCTGTAGTAATGTTAAACCAATATCGTTTTTTTTTTTTCGTAGAAAATGACGATCGGTTCGCTTTGGTTTTGTCTGAGGACGAGGGGAGTTATTAGAAGAAGTCCACCAGATCAAACAAACCGTTTACGCGTACAACCAGCATGTTAATGTACTGTGGGGCAAGGGAAGGGACGCCAAGTATTTTGGGGCAAAGTTGCTCTTGTGTGGTGACTCTTTCGTCAAATGTAATGGCAACATAATCCGTTCTTATTTTCAACCGATACGCCATGGATCTTATATCAACTGTCTTAAAACGGCGGTCAGATTTTCTATCATTGATGTGCACAATTATTATGGTCAATCATACCGGTAGTCAAATCCAATTGTTTGGAGATCGATTTATTGTTATGTGACCAGCTTGATCATTGCGGTAACCGTCAATAATTATTAATAAGTTGTCTTTACATAAGGTGAGCATAGTTAAAAAGAGTATGGTAAAAGATGGTCGTTTTTACATTGTACCATTTGATTTTTCTCACTTTTGTGTAATAGTCATTTGATCTTCTCTAAAACAATACCCCCTTTAATCATGTGGTGTTTTTTTTTTTCTTGTCGTTGTTACTAGGTTCAAAGGAAGAGTGTGAAAAGGGATCCACGGACCTGTCATTTTCGTTTGATAATATTGTTGAATCTTCTGGTAAGTCTTACATGTAAAATTAAACCACTATTTTGTGTTTAAACACAAGGTAATTATAACAGAGAAATCGACATGAAGTTTAAAAACAGCTTTATCTGATGATTCCATATAGAGTCTGAGAACCCTTCTTCCATCACAAAGAGGAAGAGGGAAGGTAATGAAGACAAGCAAGGACAAGCAAAGAAGAAGAGTAAAGGTATTTTATTGTAAAGTAACATGTAATTTGTAATTTGGATTTTTGTTAGCAATCATTACTTACTCCTTTTGAAGCCCAAATTTTGTGAGCCAGGTTTGTGAAAGTGTCATGACAGGTATAGGTGTAGTGTTGAAGGGGCAGAGTCAAAAAAATTAACTAGGGATGAATGTATAATAATAACAATAGTATTCAGAATTGCTTATTGATCTTTAGGGGCTGAGAAATCAAGAACTGCTAATGCATCGTGGAAAGGTAATGATGCAGTGTTTTGCAGTAATAAACAAAAACTTAGTGTCAATCAAAAGCTCATTTTTCTTTTTTCCAGTAAAAAAGGAATATTACTGCTAACGATGGGTGAATTGTCCAGCAACATACATTGTGAAAACCTAAGTGATACCAAAAGGTGGCCTTATCAGTGCAGAAAACATGTGAATGGTAGGGGAGGGAGGAAATGGAATGTGCTTCCCCCCTCCCAGCACACATATACACAAAGAGGTTCATGGAAAAAAAGTGTGGCTTCACAGAGTGTTTCCGTTGTTTAAAGAAGACATACTTGTCATTCACTTAGACTATTCTGTCAGGATATTGTTTTAATCAAACCAGTACACAAGTGTTAAGAACACTGTATTTCTCATTTCATTGTAATATATAAAATCCAAAGGTTAATAACTGGCATGGTTGATGTTTTGTCAAGACATTAGTGAGTGCTGTGAACATTGATTAATGTGTAATGAAATGTATGCCTGATAAAAGCTAACTATTCTTTGGTTCTCTTAAGCTACAATTGATGAAGAGCAAAGGAGGCTAAACTCCATTATGGAGAATTCGTCACAAATCAAAGAACATTTGCAGAGGTAATTATTACTCGTGATTTTGAATCTAACTGGTTGTAGTGGTTTTTATGTATCAATGTTGTGTCCAAGTTAGAGTAAGCAAGGCATATCTTCTAACTGTTATAACAGTCAGTGGACTAATGATAATCACTTGTTCTCAAATGTTATTCTTAGTGGAATTTTCATTTTTTGCAGACCCCATGTGCCTTCAAAGCTTGTCCAGGGGTCTCAGGAGAGATAAGTGAATCAACTAAAAGAAAGCATTGAACCTTAGTGGCAGATTACTGGTTTAGGTGTTTATTTTATGCCCATAAGTAAACAGGCTATACTGTAGTACAGTATCTATGTGGTTACCAAGTGCCGCTAGGCTAGTAGTAGCCCATTGTTCTCAGAGGTGATGCTAAACAGGAAGAGGACGTTTTCGTTTTTGCAGATCTCATTCCCCCTCATGATGATGAAGTTAAACCGGCTTTCAACCAAAAGAAAGCTGCCATATGCATTCTATTACTCATGATAATGTGACCTGTAGTAAAATTGGAAAGTAGATGCTGGTAATATATGTGAACTAGGGTGCTGAAGGAAGGAATGTGAATTCATTTTTTGTGACTAGTGGCCTTGCACTACCTTGAAACATGGTAACATAAACTTGAAACAGCTTTTTCTTCAATTGTCCTATAAAAAAATTACATTCTTGTTGATGTACTAAACATGTCCTAGTAGTGCCATACGGACATTTTCTGGAAACAATTAGAGATTCATAATGCTTGCCTTCTGTTGTTTTGCTTTATTAAAGAGAAAACGAGTGCTGATTTTTTATAATCTGCGAGATTGTCATCTATTTCCCATTGATGAGTGTTGTAAGGATTAATATATAAGAAAATGGATTGATATAATTGACGGCTAGGGTTACAGTATTTTCCCTATGTGTCAAAAAAAATGAAAAATTTACAGACGTTTGTATGGCTATAAATTTGTCAAATTTCATCTTACATTTCCTAAGCTGATATAACACCTAATATGCTGAAACTTTGTAAGGTTACTAAATTAAAGAATCTCTTTCCAGTACTAGTGTCAGTTTTTCATTTAGTTCAATTTTAACTCATTCAAATCTGTTGCCGCTATTTTGGAGAAGGGTCTGTTAGCTGG
This sequence comes from Pavona decussata, assembly GCF_977016875.1. Lineage (NCBI taxonomy): Eukaryota > Metazoa > Cnidaria > Anthozoa > Scleractinia > Agariciidae > Pavona > Pavona decussata. The sequence continues at coordinate 5,791,920 of NW_028145430.1, read as the reverse complement.
CCAATAGCGTTGCAATGACGTCAACCACGCTGTAAGAAAAGACGTGTGCTATTTTTGCTCTTTGGTCACGATGTCGACGACAACTGTGAGGTCTGTGAGGTAAGTGAACAAATCAGACATGACATACAGGATGATGGATTGCAACAAAAAGAACAAAAACGCAGTTTGAAGTGTCAAAATATTATTTACCCTGATCTTTACGTTTAACTTCAACGTGGAGGTGTCAATCTTACAGAATCTAAGGTGCCATATTATAATGTTGTTTTAGTAAGGGGCCCAATGATTTTCCTCAGAAACAAAAGCATATGTACTGTCTCTATAATTGAAAGTTTTTGCAGTTGTGCTTAAAGATTTATTTTCATCGTCACCAGCGTGAATGCGTTAATTTGCTTACTAACATGGCTGGTTAAAAAAGCAAAAGCTGAGTGTTGGTCAAGGTATCACGATTTCGTCTCAGTGTCATTGATACATCATCTCTTACATTCAGATTTTTCCCTTTTTTCAACCTGTCATGTTTGATATTTCGGGCGTAAGGAAAATCTGAAACATTGCGCTAAGACCACTCCACAGCACTGGGGACGTGAGTCAAAGGTAGACTGTATTCAGTTGAGAGGTCGTGCTCCGTTCTTAAAAGGTGACACAAAACGTGGATTAATTGTAAAGAGTGCCAAAATAAAATTAATTAAAATCAAAGCCTATTACAAAGCCTATTACCAATGATGAACCGCCATGTATGAGCCCAGGTAAATTTGCCTCTTCATTGTTAACAAAGCATCAACACATTTTGTACAGTCAACTCCCGATAACTCGAACCCTCGCTAACTCGAACCTCGCGCTAACTCAAACCAAAATCGATTTCCTGTGGATTTCGTTCATACATTTACTGTAATTTTACCCTCGGTAACTTGAACCCTCGATGACTCGAACCTCTCGCTAACTCGAACCAATTTTCATTTCCCTTCAGGTCATTTTGATATAATTTTACCCTCGATAACTTGAACCACGTTTTTCAAGACGTGACAAGTAAAAAAAGACAGTACTGTAGATCAAAACATTGAATTTATTTGAAACAACCGATCGCGAGTATTCTTCCAGCTAGTCCAGTTCAGGGTCGTTTACATTTCATCCCCATTTCATCGAGCTTTGCCGCTTAACTCTTTCTTCAAAGTGTCAATAAATTTTTGGTATCCCTTGAAGTGCAGTGTGCATGGCACTTGCATACTGTCCCCATCTCTGCGCTTAACTGCCTTGCCAGTCACCATCACAGTGCAGTTGTTCTTCTTATCGGCACGCAAAAAATAAAAAATTGTCTTTGCAAAACGGCCTGATTTGCCTTTCATTAAATGTCCAACAACTTCGCCATCACGTTGCACAGAAACCGCGTACTTATTGACGATATTGCTTGGCTCTGGTACAACGTTTAGCTCCTCGAGAAGCTCTGGGGACCAAATTTCTTGATACACGTGATATCCTTTGATAAAAGAATCCAGGTTAAAAGAGACAGTGTCTTCAGATGTTTGTGGAGAATCCATTATTACGTAAAAAACGAAGTTGCACCTCTGCCTGGCAGCATAAACTTTCCGTAATCAAACCGGATGTTCCATTTACAGACGACATTGCGGAACATTGCTTAAACAGACGACAGACAGACAGACGACATTGCTTTTAAAAATTGCGAAACCACATCTTGCAGTTCGCTTTCAATGAGATTTAATATTACTGCTTGGAAATGTCGGAAAAGAAGTCTCTCAAACGTAAGATAACCACCAAATCTTTGGAGGAGAAATATAAAGCTCTCAAAGATATCGGAAAGGGTGTAGCTAAGAAGGATGTAGCGACAAAGTATGGCATTCCTTTAAACACGTTGTCCACGTGGGTGAAAGGTAAAGAGAAGATTTCAGCTGCCTTCGAGAATGGGAAAAGTCCAAAGACAATGAAGCTCAAAGGGCAGGTTTTGACGCTTTAGACAAAGCGATATACAAGTGGTTTATGAATGCACGAGAGCGAAATGTTCCTGTCAGTGGTACCTTGCTTAAAGAGAAGGCAGTTTACTTTGTAAAAGAGCTTCAGATTGATGATTTTAAGGGTTCTGACGGCTGGCTCGATGGCTGGAAAACAAGACACAGTGTCACGTTTAAGATGGTTGCTGGGGAAGCAACGTCATGCACCTCTGAAATGACCGCCTCGTGGGACGAGACAACTCTGCCAACCATTATCTCCAACTACAAGCTTGAAGATATTTTCAACGCTGACGAATTTGGCTTGTTTTATCAAGCTCTTCCTGATAAGACTTTGCATTTGAAGTCCGAGAAATGTGTGGGTGGTAAGCACAACAAAACAAGGCTAACTGGTATGGCTGCCGCAAATGCGGTTGGCGAGAATCAGCAAGACCAAGGTGTTTTGCTGGCATTAGAAACCTCCCCTGCCGATACCGATCTCAAAAGAAGAGTTGGATAGACAGTGCTTTGTTTGAGGAGTGGGTCAGAGAGCTCGATAGAAAGTTTCTGAGAGAAGGCAGGAAAATTGCACTTATTGTGGATAACTGCCCGGCCCACCCACACATTGAAGGACTTCACGCTATTCATTTAGTGTTCTTGCCTCTTAACACAACATCAAAGACCCAACCAATGGATCAAGGCGTTATCAGATCACTTAAGGCCCACTACAGAATCCTGACAGTTCAGCTCTTCATCCACGCTGTTGACAATAACCAGCCTTTGCCAAAGATAAGCATCCTATCGGCAATGAACATGCTAACTGCAGCCTGGGATAAAGTGGCCGATACAACAGTTCAAAACTGTTTTAAAAGAGCTGGCATATCGAAGGAGTCACAGGAGTGCGCCATAAATGATACCGATGACCCTTTCAAAGAGCTTGATGAAGAACTCGACAACCTTACAGAAAGGCAACAACATCACGCACCACCAGAAGTTAATGCTAAAACCGTGATTGAATGCGATGATGAACTCTTAACAGCAGACACCGAACTGCCCAGTGATGCTGACATTATTGCTGAATTTCAATCAAATAGAAATGAGGATCAAGAGGATGAGGATGAGGTTGTCACTGATGAGCCGCCCCCTAAACGCCCCTCAAAACAGGAACTCAGTAACGCTATGGACGTGCTGCAAACATTCAGTTTGTTTGTAGGGGTTGATGTCGATATGTTTAAGTCCAACATCAAAAATATTTCGAGAATAATCGATAGAGATAGATCAGTCGAGAAACGTCAGGGACTATTAACTGACTATTTCTCAAATAAGTAATTCCATGAACTCTGTCGCAGTACCCAGACGTTGTATGCATTACCTGGTCTTCCCCTGGTGTTTTGCAAGTTTTGTTTTGTTACGTTACGTTCTGTTTGCGGAGCATGTAGTCAAGAAACATTAATATTTCATTACAATTATTATTAAATTTAATTAAAATGTACAGTACTGTACATTGTTTGAATAGAAGTGCACATAGACACCGTTTTTTTAAGAAAATTATTAGAAAAAGCGATAGAAACATTTCATTGCATACATACGGTAATTAAATTAAATAAAATTAAATTAAAATATTCATTGTATGAATAGAAGTGCACAGGATCATCGTTTTTCCTTATTTCCGGTCATTTGTCCTCAACTCCCAGTAACTCGAACTCCCGATAACTCGAACCTTTTTCTATTTCCCCTGAAGGTTCGAGTTATCGGGAGTCGACTGTACTTTATTTTTATTTAACGTCCTTAAAGGAGCCCTAGCACAACCTGAGAAGTACACTCTCGCTTGGCTTAAAGGAAGCAGGATTCACATGTGTTGTGGATGCAACCGAAGTATTCGACCAAAACCAGTGGCAAAGGAACCTGAAATTGTCCCACCAGAGCCATTTGATGTTGTCTTGGCGGGAAAGGAGCGCAGAATGTATCATAAGCCGGGAGGAGAACTGACATACTCTGTCAGGCCTCAAAATTGCTATTATGAAAAAAAAATTGCGTGCAAAAGAAAAATGAGCAGTTTACTTCAGATCTTATTGAAATTAATAATACTGATTGGGAGAAACTGTCAGACAAGCACAAAGCCCTTTTAAAGAAAGAATTCGGGATTGCCCAGTGAATTACACCTGCATGTATTAGGTGTTTTTCTGGAGAGAATATAGAGAGTTTCCAAGGCGGTCATGTTTCAGATACAACGTGGTAAAATAAAACCCGTTGGAATAAACAAAAGAAGTTCCTCAGAGGAAAACCATTGGCACGTCCAACATGGGAACCATTAATGAAGGTGAGTTTTTTTACATCCTGACTAAAGCGCTCATAAAACCAAGAGCAAAACTTGTACGGCAAGCCAAATCATTTTCGATTCTGGTGTATGCCAGACGATTGTATAATCTTTTTTTTTTCAGTTAGGAAGACTGAAATGCTTGCAACTTGACATTCGGACAATGAAGGCTTTCCGCAGGCTTTTCGCCCCGCTGCATCGAGTTCAGTCTATGTTTTGTTTTAGATTTTTGTCAAAAGGTCAATATATTCATGTGCTTAGTTTGAAGCGTGGCAAGAAATTGCCTAATATAAGAACACGAAAAAAAAAAAACAACTACAAAAAACAATATTTAAAGAGTACAGTATTTTAGAGAGTGGAAACTTTGCCCGAAAAGCATGCAGGGGAAGAAAACAACACACAAAAATTTAACATTATTTTTATGATGTTGAATATTAACCGATACGGTATTTTTGCAAAAAAAGAAGTAGATATAATGCTAGTTTTCGTTCAGATTTTGTAAACTAATAAATCACAGTGTATGTACTTTACATAACTCTTGTCTATGTTATTCTTTTCATGATGTTGAAAATTAATCGATACGTTTTTCCTTAAAAGCAGTAGATATAATGCTAATTTCATTTAGGTTTTGAAAAGGAAGGAATCAGAGTATACGCAGTTTAATCCTGCCACACACTTGAGGAAAGAGTGATCAAACTGCCTTGCGAGGCATCGCAAGGCCACGCGAGGCAATCAGCTCTGCTGTTTTCTCAAGTCGGTGCGGTTGAGTTTTCGTGAGAATTTCGTCTCGCGAGGCGGAATCTCAAGTATCAAACACAACAGGCATTTTCCTCACGAGACTAAAAACTTTGGAAAACTCAACCGCACACGTGATGAAACAGCTGCGTTTCTTAGCCCTTTCCTCAAGTGTGTGGCAGGCTTTAGATAACTTTTGATTGTGTTCAAATTACCATACTGAAGTCAATTCGAAGTGCAACTTGTAATCCTTGAATGTGTTGACAAGCGGTATACATTTTCTTAAACTCGGCATAACTAATACCTAATTTCATAGTCTAGAGGTGAACACTCGTTCCCAATTACCCTAGGAGTCTGTTTCTTTACTGAAAAATAATTTGTCGCACAATATCTTTCTCTCGCATTTTACCATAGTAACAAGGGTCGTCTTTTGAATTGACTGCTGTGACGAAAGAGTTGAAATTACGTGACACTTACCATATGAACAAGATGAAAAAGTTAAGCATAAAAGCTAAAGTAAATAAGGAGTAATTATTTTGTAATAACTCGATTATCTCATTAGAACTGTTCAATAAGTTTTAGACTCTTCGCTTACAATACCCGTACACAAAGTGATTCCTGAACATAGTCAATATCATGCAAAGGAAAATTTCCATTTTCGCGGGGTGAAATACTAGACCATGTCACTGCATATACAATGATTTCACTCATATCCTCTCTTAATTTTTTCAGTCAAGAGAGATCCTCTCTTGTTCAGTTCACTGAAAGTTTCAGTTCAACCAGCTGAGATGCAACTGGAGCACGCATATCAAAATGAAATTTTGCGGAATAACGGCCAACGTTACGGTGTTACGAATCCCCTACTCACAAGCCAATCAGCATACGGCAAGTTACACGGCAGAAAAAGAAACATCTTACTTTTATTTACATTATGCCATAGCCAAACAACTTTCCTATATTCACTGAATTATGTGTTTCATAAAAGATTGTTCTAATCGCAATGGATCATAACTGTACAAAAAAAAAACGTTTTGACACCATGTTCATACCATTTAAAAACAGATTTGTCCAGGAAAAGTGGCAAAACACAATGACCGCTGAAAAGAGTTCGAGCCTGATTTGCAGAAACATTCAGTTTAAAATATTGCCCTCTATCTAAGCAAGAAAAAAATAAGTCCTTTCTGATTTACAAATTCCGTGTATTTGATTTTAAAATACATAGATAGGTGTCGTTCTGGTGTATTTTAAAGTTTCACCCTTTAAAGGGACTGCCTTAGAATACTAACGCCATAGGCTTAACTGCAGCAATTGAAATCTTAGGCAAACGTTTGAAAATTTCATTGGCGTCCTGACTAAGAGCTATAAAAACTATTTCCCAAAAGACTTGAACCTTTGTTAAAATTTTCATGTCGATGAATTTTCATTTTCTTATTCCGGATTTCAGATTCCGGGTTTTAGGTAAACCCCTTATAGGACAAGGGCGATTCAAGCCAACCAGCACATGCACCACAGTGAGCCCAGCCAGCAGCAGGAATGGAACTCCAATTTCAGTGGAGGTTAAAGGGATGAGTCTTCAGTCCTTATTAACCTAATACACACACATGTAACACTTTATATTATTCTTTTACATTACCCACCCCTTCCCCTCCTACGAGTGCAGTCACACAGTTTATTTGGAAACTCAACTCCTTTAAAAATATCTAGTGCTTGAATTTCTTGACTGGAAAGCTCATGAACTAACAAAGAAGCAAGTAATAACTCCTCCCCCTTTTGGAATTCCAGATTTAAAAACCACCCCCCCCCCCCCCTTAACCAAGAATCCATCTGTCCATCCATCCATCTATCTATCTGCAGACTAATCTATCAGCATCTTCATGCTATTTTCCACTGCATTCTATTTTTTATTACCATATCACATTTGATCATATGTATAACTGAAGTTACAGATTTGTTTTGAAGACATTAATAACAGCAATGAAAAACCTGAGAAATTTGGTCTAACAACAGCCAAGTATACTGCAATTTATTGTTTCCCTGCAGAGTAATAAGTGGCACTGGAGGGCAATTGTTAATTGCAATGATGATGATGATGAATCAGTAGACTCAGTTTGGGTAGGCTTACCGTTGTTTTCCTTTCTTAGCTTAAAATAAACCTCACTGTCTTACAAAAACATAGTACAAAATTATAAGAGTGACTAGCTTGACATGTTAGGGGGCAGTTTGTCTACGGTAAGAACTGACAGCCAGGGTGAAGGGTTTAACTTAGGTGTTGTGGCCTGATGTTCAATTGTTTATCTTGTCTAAGCAGTGACTGAACACTGTAGTATGGGCTAAACCATTGTACCAAAATCCAATCATAGTATTGTTAAGTAGCAGTGATAATGTTTACAAATGATGATAACATACAATGACCTTTGATAATTGAAGGGGAAAGGGATGAGATGTAAGAGACAGTTCAGCCATAAACTTACATTCAGCAGACAGGCTACTTTTCATGTTTTTTTAAAAAACGTTTACATTCCATGTTTGTTTATTTAACTGGGAGCTCCAATGGCCCATTATGTGTGCATTTGGTAAAAAGAAATAAAAGAAATGGGGATGATAATTTGATTTCTTTACTTCTTATTCTTCAAAATGTCAATGTCAATGTAACTCATAAACAATTTTTCATACATAATACACCCTAGTTTTGACATTGTTCTTTTCTTAAAGGTTTTCTTTTCTTTTTTTTCTCAAGGCATGATTCCTCCATTAAATAATAAATTTGGGAGGACGGCTTTGGATCCTGAAAAAAATTGCTACCATGAGAAGTATCAAAAAGGTTTATATTACATTGTATATTTGGCATTTTCTCTTTAATGTAATGCAGTTACAGTTGTCATTGTCATATCTTAGCTTGCTCTATGCATTTCGAGCTGCAAAGCATTGGCCAGTATGGTAAACCTATGATATGCCTCATGTGCTGTACTTTTAACAGAATTTTTTCTGTTTTAACATCTTTGGAAAGCTGGGCCCAAAAAACTCTGTTAAAAGCCATTGTGATGAATCAGGTGCAGTGACCTCATGATGCTGGCTTTAAAAAAAAATTCATTCATACTGCTTAATGTCAGATTCATCAAATTGTGTTTTTTGGCTAACATTGCAGATAACATTGCTTGGGGAACAAGTTTGCCTCTTGGAATACTATGTGCCATATGCATGCTTGTTGCTCTTCCTGGCCAGTGACACAAATTTTATTTGGCAGTTGTTCCATGGACAAAAAATTAACTTTTTTTCCTTTCTCTAGAATGTACTGCCAAGGTGTATTCTGAAAAAGTCTTAACCAAACATTGGGGTGACATCAGGCGGGCAGTCAGGCAAAAATGTAATGACTTGAGGAAAAAGAAGACACCATCCTAAAATTTTATTCTAGGATTCAGTAGCATGAAAATTTTAAGAAATTTCATTTTTGCGGATTTCTCATGATCAGCAAAAATAAATTCCCACAGAATAAAGAGTAAATGTCAGTAAAAATCAAAGAAATCGTGGCCACGGTCAAACAATCGATTTTGCTCATACTGTTTTTCTGTTATTTTCTTTTCTTGTAGTAACCTTTTCACTGGAAATTGTCAAACCAAATTTTACAATAAAAATTATTACACTTTCTTGTACATTGACATTAGGATTGTGATTGCCTAGGTTTCATGTTGTAGTCAAAATTTTGTCCATCATGGTTGTGGTAAAATATCCATCTGCTGAATATTATTCTTTCACGATACAAATTAAAGGTTGTGTTTCTATTTCTGATTTTAGTGACACAAGTGACTTTGTATTGAATTAGCATTGTAGACCTACATTTATATACAAACAAATACCTGAAGCTATACTAAAATAAGTTAGGGATTGTTTAATAAAATTATCCTTTTTTGACAAGCTGATGTTCTTTCTCATCTACATACTACAAGTACATTCTTAACTACAAACTTATTCTGGGACATACAAATTCATAAAAGCCGGAAATTTTAGTCACAAATGTTTTTGTGATTTTGGGAAGTTCAAAATAGTACAAGGTCTTGCAAATGTTGTTACAAGATCCTTGAAGATCTTTTGCAAGATTATTGAAGATCCTCAAAGATCTTGGCAAGATCTGCAAAGCATCTTGGAGGATCCTTAAAGATCTTTGGCAACGTAATTGAAGATCCTCAAACATCTTGGCAAGTTCTGCAAAAGATCTTTATAAAAATTCTCAAAGATCCTGGCAAGATCTGCAAAGATCTTGGCAAGAAAGTTGAGGATCCTTAAAGTGTATATGACACAAAATTTTTTATTTCGTTTTCTGGTCCTTTGATAAGTAAAAGAAACAATTCTGAACTTAAAAGGGGTCTAAAATGTTGGAAAGTTCGTTTTTTCGAGCTGAAAAACTCGATATTTTCTGTTCAAAAGTGTCGCCGGAAGCGCGCGGCCAAAAGGTCATGTGACTTGCTTGTGTGACGTCAGTCTACTTGACTCGCAGCAAAACATGGCGGAAAGCAAGAGAAAACCTGTGAAGAAAGGCGGACGATACTGTGTGGCAGGAACGCCCAACAGCGAAAGCTGTACGAATACGCAATATACGCCAGGAATCTCTACGCATTTGTTCCCTTTGGAGCCCAATGTTAGGGCTCAATGGGTTAAATTCGTTCGTCGTCATCGTGTTGATTTTGGTGAGCCAGTCGGCAAATTTGCATCTTTGTGTTCAGCTCATTTTGAGCAGAGTTGCTTTACCAACAGCTTGGCTTCTTCGCTGCCAGGAATGGAAGGAATTAAAATGAAAAGGAACTTAATTCCAGGCTCTATTGCGACAAGGCACACTGTAATGCCAGAGGGCCCGCAAGTTCTGAGCGAACGCCAGAAGCGACAAGTAAGCCATTTTTTTCACACCAAGTCTCACAATCGTTGTTATCAAAAGCTTCAAGGCTTTCATGTGACATGTCTGTGTAGGTATGTGAAGAAAAGCTAGGTTTACTTTGCGAGGTTAAATAAATCAGCATTGTAATCCTATAATCTTGTGGTTACTGAAAGTGGAAGTATGTGAAATCGACGTTCATTACTGTATTTGTTTCTACATGTATGTAGGCATGCATGCCTTATGCGTGTTTGCACATCTTCTGATGTATTTTAGAGAATTATTCTGTAATGTGTGTATTTCAGTCAATTTAATCAAATAACCGAATGAAAGAAACAAACATTGTCAAAGTGATTTGCTATAAAAATCTTCAGTCAGTGAATTTGATGTTACCTTTTTCTTCAGCTGAGGCAAGATGCATTTTCTGACTCCCAACCCGGACCCAGCCAGCCCAAAACAAGAAGGGAGACCCCGCAAGATACAACCGAGGTTGCTGTAGGTGATGCTGTGATCAGCAATAATGCAGTTGAAACCATCCCTGGGGCCTCCACTCCTGTCTGCGATGATTCCTGTGAAAATGTTGTCTCTTCCACTCCTGTCTGCCCTGATTCCTTTGAAAATGTTGTCGCCTCCACTCCTGTCTGCAATGATTCCTGTGAAAATGTTGTCGCCTCCACTCCTTTCTGCAATGATTCCTGTGAAAATGTTGTATCGGCAGTTCCCAGCTCAGCTACCTGGCATGTGGTCACTATTCCAAATACTGAAACATCTTCATCACAAGATAATGCAGATACTAGCACCATCAATCATATCCCTTATCCAGTGGAAGCATCCTCACTCCAAAACAGCTCTTGTGGGGAGGTTGTGGATAAAAATAAATATGAGTCTGCTGAGAGCTAATCAGCGTCACAGGCGCACCATCAGGGAGCTTCAAAATGTAAGTGTGAAATAAAAACTCTGTTATGTTCCAAGTGATTGACAATGCAATAGATTTTTGTCTGTTGCCTTAGGATTTTTGATATTTTCTAGCATTCAGTTTCAATCATTTTTGTTTTTGTCATTTATTGTGATAGAAAGTGGATGAAACAGCTTCAGAAGATGAACTGGGCCACAATCAAGAGGGGGACGAATCCCAAGACTATTTTGTATGGTCTGGCACTGGTACAGATACAGAAACTGATGAGGAGTGTGATTGGCAGCCGCCACAAGATGACCCTGAAGGGGGAATTACTGAAGATGATGAAATGGAGGAGGATCTGTCAGATGAAACAGTGGAAAGAGATATAAGGTGTGGCTTATTTTATAATAATTGTTAATTTTGTTATCTCTGCTTCCAGGAAATGCATAGTTGTGAGTTATTTTACTTTAATATTGAGCTCCTTCAGTCCATGTGTCTCACTGTGACTGGGGAACTACCTACATAATGCTTAATTAGATGCAGAACAGTAGGTACATGCACAGGGGCAACAGCTTATGGCCTAATGGTCTTATCTATTTCCCCTCCCCCCCCCCCCCTCCCTTGAAGTATAATAACAATAATAACAACAGTAACAATACATGTACATACACTGGAATATACAATGTCAAGAAAATGGAGAGGTTTACTGCCACAAATTTAACACCTCAGCCACTTCTCAAATCCTATTTATTATCATTAATCTTTGTTATCAATACCAATATTATCACAATTTATTATTGTCATTAATAATTATTACCTGTATGCCAACAATTTTTGCAAGTTATTTATGAACATTCAGCACTTACTTTTCCAGAGTTGATCCAGACACCCCAGCTTTTGAGGAACCCAAGTTCATTGTATTTTACAGCATGCTGCTACAACTGTTCACCCTGTTTTGTTTCAAATGTAAAGAGAGTGGGCCATCAGCAACAATGCAGCAGAATGGCACTATGGTCACTGTGACACAAAATTGTTCAAGATGTAACAAGAAGTATATATGGAAATCCCAGCCACCTCCTCCACGTGGGAAGTCTCCTATTGGCAATTTGTTATTAAGTTTTTCAATCTTGATGGCTGGAGCTTCAATTAACAAGGTCCTGCTTGTATTTCGTCATATGGGACTTCATGTGTATACGGCCCGTACTTATTTCAGGCACCAGAAATCATTGTTATTTCCTGTTGTTCTCCACCACTGGGAAAGTTAAAGGGCAAATCTTATTAGCAAGGTTAAGGAACTGAAAGATGTGGCATGGACTGGGGATGGCAGATTCGATTCTGTGGGACATTCTTCAAAATATGTCGTGTACACAATGCTCTGCACAACTATTATGAAAATTGTTCATTTTGAATTAGTTCAGGTGAGTGACTTTCCAACAACTAACATAATCTCCTTATGTGTTGAGTTGTATAAATGACCTCTCTGTGAGGTTGTTATGTCTCTGTTGCTGATTACTTAGACAAGATGTTCTTGAGAATTAAAATAATTTGGCTTGTCCCCAGCAATGTGCAGAATGTGCTTCGTTTACCTCAGGCTGCACATTCTTATGGATTGACGCATGGCTGATAATACACTGTAGTACAAAAGAATCAACGGCAATGTGCATATCACTCGGGTTCTAATCAAAGATGGCGTCACCTTAGGAATAAAGTGCAGGTGGTGATCTGTAAGCATAAGAAGGAGTTCTACTCCCGTAAGGTGCAGAGCCTGAAAACCACAGACCCTAGAAGTTGGTGGTCTCTAGTCAACAAGCTTGCTGGGAAGCCTACATCTTGCTCCGAGTTGAGCTATCCAGACGAACACGGTAACATCATCTCCGGTATAACCCTCGCATCTCGTCTAAACAGGTATTTTATATCTGTCACATCTGATATCCAACCACTCGACCTTAGTGCTCTCCCAGCCTATTTACCATCACCAGATCAACCACCTGTTATTACCACCTCCGCTGTACGTAGTAAGCTACTCGGCCTTAGTGCTTATAAAGCCCCAGGGCCGGACGGTGTTCGTGCGCGCATTCTCAAGGAATTTGCACCTGAGCTTGCTGAACCAGTAGCTATGATCTTTAATCGCTCAGTGTCATCGGGCGTGTTTCCAACCCAGTGGAAGGATTCTTGCCTTACTCCTATCCCTAAGGTTAAGCCTGTCACAGGGACGGCGATTTAAGACCTATCGCCCTGACTGCAGTACTGTCCAAGGTGCTAGAAGATTTTTCTGTTGAGTGGCTAATTGAGGACGTTAAACACGTGATCGATCCCAAACAGTTCAGCAGCCTCAAGGGCACCTCCACCACTTACTGTCTCTTGGATATGCTGCACAACTGGCTATCGTCCCTGGATAGTCCTGGTAAATTCCTTCGAGTGTGCTTCCTTGATTTCAGTAAGGCATTTGATCACATCGACCATACCATCCTGGTAACCAAGCTAATCCAGCTGGGTGTAAGAGGGTGGTTAATCTCATGGATATGCAGTTTCCTTAGCGGTCGTCGCCAGGCTGTAAAGCTCTTGGACTCTATTTCAGAATGGTTGCCCGCCCATGCTGGTGTCCCCCAGGGCACTAAATTGGGTCCAATTCTATTCTTGATAATGATCAATGACCTGGCTACTCGCTCCCCGCTCCACTCTAACCATTGGAAGTATGTTGACGACGTCACAATATCAGAAACCATCAGCTTGGGGGAGACGTCATCTTTGCAAAGTGACATCGACTGCATTTCACAATGGGCCCTACAGAACAACATGAACCTTAACCCTAAAAAATGCAAGATCATGACAATATGTCCTCTCAGTACCACGCCCGCTCCTCCGGTGATCTCCATTAACAACTTGCCCTTGGAGTCAGTGAAATCTTACAAAGTGCTTGGCCTGACATTGTCCGACACCTTGAAATGGAATTATAAAACATTAACATAATTGTTTCTAAAGCTTCCAAACGCTTACATATCCTCTGGGTCTTGAAGCGTGCTGGGGTACCCCCTGTGGACCTAGTCACCGTCTACATAGCGCTAGTCCGCTCCATTCTGGAGTATTCATCAGTTGTATGGGCTACTTCCCTCCCGCGCTTCCTAATCGATAAATGAGAAGCTATTCAGAAGAGGGCCTTGCGAATAGCGTTCCCCGCCCTTGAGTACCCTCTTGCTATCGCCCAAGCCAACATAACCAGCTTAGAGGATCGTCGTGTGCACCTGTGTCAGAGAGTTTGGCAGAAAATTAAGGATAACCCAGACTGCCAGCTGCACTGCCTGCTCCCTAGCATGCGTTCTGAGTGCCACTCCTACAATCTTAGGAACAATGCCAGTTATAGCCATTTCAAGTATAGCACAAATCGTTTCGGAATGAGTTTTTTTCCTGCCATGGCGAAAACATCGTAGAATCACATATGATTATTAATTCATTATTTCCTTAGCATCTTATAGTAAATGGAATTGTAAATAGCTTTTTATATTGACTTCTTGTAATCCCAGTCCCTACGAACAATTGTAATATATTATCTTATTAATTGTAAACACATTGTATTTCATTTTATATGCTATTATGTGTAATTTAAATAAACCATCAAATAAACCATCATCATCAAGTATATGGCAGTTAACATAATGAGTCTTCAACAGATAAAATTTTACTTCATTATTAGTTTATTGCACAATACAATTGAGAGTTGAATTCTGAAATGGAAAAGAATTTAGGTAATTTTTGTAGATGTGTAGCTGATAACAGACTAATATTATTGTTTTCCTTTTCTAGGCTAATGAAACAGAAGGTAGCCAACAGACAGAGTTGGAGTGGGCAAAGAGGTGCTTTGGATATTTGAAAACACTTGGCTTGTCAGTTGGTGTATTTGTATCCGATCGCCATCGAGGAATTGCGAAGTGGATTCGCGAGAACTGTGCTAACACAAAGCATTACTTTGACATTTGGCACATAGCCAGATGCGTTACCAAGAAACTTCTAGTGTTGAGCAAGGAGAAAGGATGTGGGATTATTAAGGACTGGATGAAGGGCATTCGGAGACATATTTACTGGTGTGCAACGTCAACCACAGCTGGTTTTGAAGCACTGATTACTGCAAAGTGGAATTCTTTCTTGCGTCATGTTTGTAACAAGCATGAGAATCATCCTGATCCACTGTACCCAAAGTGTCACCATGGTGATCTTGAACCAAGAAAGTAAATAAAAGTTGGTAAGGAAATATTTCCTAGTGTAAGAATAAATTCCAATATTTTTTGCTAGCAACTGAGTATATAGACACTCCTTCCCAACAAATGGTTATGTGGCATGAATCTCAATGTAACATGTCTGTTGGGAATCATGATAGCTGTATTCAGAATATCAAAATGACCAGTACTAAGGCTAGAAACTGTTCTTCACTAATGAAGAAGCTCATTTCAGAACCTATAAAAATTGACCGTTTTCACCTTGGACAAAATAAAGCTCACTGATAAAATTCATTGTAGGCTTATGTTGTGTACAGCTTCCATGAAGCGTGTTGAGCATGTTTGGTGTAAGTTCTGTGTTTGTTTTGTATATTAGTAGGATTTGATGACTATGAAAATATCTTGAGACCCACATGAAATAATGGCTTTAGTTTTTCTTCTCTTGTCAGGCAGGTATGTCTTTATTTACATGACATCTTTTAGGTTTGGGTAATGGGGACCTACATGCAAGTGTTGTACTCATGTCATATTCATCGACTTTCTCTGGCAGGAACTACAGCCTATTACAAATTGAAGTCCTTGTTAACTAGGAAGATGTTATTGAATGACATGAAGAAGTTGTCACCTGATGCACAGACAAGCTGCCTGGAAGGCTTTCATGCCACTCTGAACTACTGGCACCCAAAGTTGATTTGTTATTCTTGGCTGGGAACTCTTTGCAGGTCCATTATCTTTGTGTAAAAGTACCATTTCTTGACGGATTTGAGGGGGCTTGATTACAGAAAGGTCACCTTTTTGTAACTTTTTCTTAGGAAATAAATTGCCATGGATGTTATTGTACATTTAGTTATGGTTGTAATTCATTCAATTCTTTGGAGCATATGGGTTGTTTGGTGTTAATAAATAACCATTGCTTTTTCTTTATAGGCACATACTGGCAATCTTACATTTCAATGAAAACATCAAAAGGGAGACAGTTATCTAAGGACGGAAAGGAGTATATACGTGTAACATACCCAAAATTTAAATTGGGAGAAGAGGTTGTCAGAGAAGTTGCATGCCCTCCAACTTATAGTGAGTTAACATGAAAAGCACAAGTGAATGAGTACATAATAAATTATTATTAGTTTTTCTTGTTAGTTATTATTATTATTATTATTATTATTATTATTATTATCATTATTATTATTATTATTATTGTTATTGTTATTACTATTGTTATTGTTATTGTTATTATTATTAATATTATTTGTATGCTTGGATGAAGATTATATGCAGTGACAATCTCAATTTGAAAACTGAACTTTTATAAAAGGTTTGCTTATCTATTTTACTTTAGTGGGCACTTGCACATTCAAGGGAAGTGGAAATGGTACTTACTTTGGATGATTTTTCTATAAAGCACGACAACCAACAGACAAAACAAGTCATCTGAGATGGCACTCTTTCCATTTAGGTTTCCCTTTCTGTGTCCAAGACATTGTACTATAATAGTACCCTAAATAAGACTGCTAATTCAAGAGTTGCAGACCTACCAGAGATTAATCTTGATGAAACATAAATAGTAGCAGTCAACATTTTTTTCATCGCTGATGTATTAGAGTGGATTTCAATTGAGTGTCATAAGTAGTTCACCTTATCCCTGTTTAACAAAACTTGTGACATTTTGAAAAACATGCTAAGAAAAAAAGCTCCTCTGAAAGTCGCCATCACCAGTTTCTTTTGAAACCTCTGCGAGTGGCTCATCTTGATAGGGAACTATTTCTGATTCAATAACTCCCCAATTTCCTCCAGAATCTTCACTTTCCATCTCACTTTCTGAAGAATCGAAACACTCGCTTACTTCCGAATCGTCAGACATTTTTCGCTTGAAAACACAGCAGACGCGGTCGTGTAAAATGTGTGAGAATTGACTGAGGAAAGCGCGAAATGGACGCAAGCAAGCAAGTAACCACAGTCAGCTTACACACATTTACAGAAGCCTCCAAGAAAGCCTCTTCTGCGGCAGTGTATAGTCAGCAGGAGTACGAAGATGGGGTGGTCACTGTTCGCCTCATAGCATCCAAGACTCGCTTGGCGCCGGTAAAAGCTATCAGCATCCCAAGGCTTGAGCTCGTGGGGGCTCTTATCGGACTGAGACTGACCAAGCAAGTTGGCTCTGCGCTCGATATCACAACTGATGGAGTCACTTACTGGGTGGACAGCGTAAATGTGGGATTCTGGATTGGAGGACAGAGCCGGGAGTACAAGCACCTTGTCGGTCACCAAGTCAGAGAGATTCACGAACAATCCAACCCTGAGCAATGGCACTATGTCCCAGGCCATGAAAATTCAGCAGACCTTGGCACCAGGGGAATAAACGCACACGAATTAGCATTGAGTGAAAGATGGTGGAACGGGCCAGAGTTTCTACGTCGCCCGGAAGCAGAATGGCCAATCTGTAAATTTGACAAACCGTCCCGCGAAGGAATGGAGCTAAAATCCGCGCCGAGACCGAACAATGAGGCTTCAACGAGTTTCAGCGCCACTCATCTGTAGCCGCTGACAACGAAGCTGACGCGGGCAAGACAAAAGACAACGAGTGGCGTCTAGATCCCCCAAGATACTCCAAGTGGTATAGAACTAAGTTGAAAGGGGAGCCAGAGTTCGGACTGTCACTGGTGCGCGTTAGGAGCTGGGTGCAACGATTCATCAACAATTCCCAGAGACCGCAGAATCAAAGAGAACTAGGGGAGCTTACTGCTGCGGAACTGCAAACCACAGAAGAGAAAATCATCAAGGAAGCACAAAGAAATGCATTCGAAGCTGAAATCTGTGCCTTGGAAAACAACCAGCTCCTGCCACGAAGAAGTTGTCTTTTACCGTTGACGCCTGTTATGATTGAGGGAACTCTGCGTTCAAATACTAGGCTGCGATATTCGACCGATCTTCCAGCCGAGGTGAAGTTTCCGGTTATTCTGCCGAAAAAAAAACCATGTCACAAAACTGATCGTCAAGTTTTACCATGAAACTGAGGGACATTGAATGGGCGTTAACTACACCATAAACCACCTTCGAGAAAAGTTCTTGGTTATTCACGTTCGTCAGGAAGTAAAACAGTGAGTGCAGTGAGTGTGCCAGACACTTCAAGGTTCAGCCAGCCCAGCAGCAAATGGCTCTGTTGCCACAGATACGTCTACAGATGACAACAAAACCCTTCACGAATTGTGTAGTGGACTTCGCCGGACCATACTTTACTGTGCAAGGGCGTGGAAGGACTCGGTGTAAATGTTACCTCTGCTTGTTTCTATGCCTGTAGACACACTGTTGTCATTTGGAGTTGGCTGCCTCACTAGAGACCGCAGCTTTCCTGAATGCTTTTGTGCGAATGGCAGCATGAAGAGTATGGCCGACAAAGATGTTGAGTGACAATGGGACCAATTTCATTGGAGCAGAGAAGGAGATCAAACAGTTAGTCAGTCAGCTAGACCACAATCACATTTTGGTGGAGCTTTCGAAAGCATGATTAAGTCAGCCAAACAGGCCATCTCCTGCTTCCTTAAAGGCGCGGATATCAATGATAAAGAGTTGCAAACAACATTTTTTGGGGTTGAAAGTGATGAATTCGAGGCCGCTCACCGCTGTGAGCGAGGACCCCAATGACGAGCCAGTGCTTACACCGAATCATTTCCTTATTGGCCAGATGGGCGGTGATTTCATCCCAGAGACCATTGGTACAACAGCATTCAATCCGCGGAGATGCTGGAGATGAGTGTAAGAGTTGACCCGGCATGTATGGCGGCGATGGATGAAGGAGTACCTCCCACATATTGGGTCCCGGCACAAGTGGTTTTTTCCTGCGGTAAATCTTAAAGTTGGAGATGTCGCCATGGTCATCGATACGAACGCAGCCAGATGAGAATGGAAAGTTGGGAGAATCGAATGCACGTACCCAGGGCGCGATGATCTCGTGAAGGTTGTTGATGTACGAGTTGGAGACAAGGTCCTCCCGAGGCCAATTTCAAGAATTTCCCGCCTGGATCGCAAGCTGTGATGAATGAACATTGATTTCGTGAACACTGAGAACAGTTTTGCATTTTGTTTGTTTTGTAAGCGAATTTCAAGTTAAACCCTTTCAATTCAGGAGGGGAAGATGTTTAACAGGTTTTTCGTAAGCGTGACAGATAATGTGTGACTCTCGTTTACTTATTAACTTGTTACGTGAGACCAAAAGAACTTTGTAACCGTGTTTATCAAAGATCGTCGAGACGAAAGCAGATCGTGTAAGCTTTGAACGTCTTGAAATAAAAGAAAGAGTTGGACGTGAATTATTCGTGTGTTGGATCGGAAAACCGTACCGTGCCGTTATCAACACAACCTTTCCATTAAGGCTGGTTTCCATATGATCGCGGATCGCAGATAGCAATAAGGTCTGCGATCATATGGAAACATACTTCTGCGATCGTCTGCGATCCTGCGATTGTGATTGTAGACGATCACAGAAGATAGAACCATGTTCTATCTCCTGCGATCGTCTGCAATCCCCTGCGATCAATTGCGATTGTGCGATCATATGGAAACCAAAGTTTTGCGATCCGCGATCAAAACGCATCCCATAATATTTCGGGTTCTCTCCCACAATTCAACGCTCGTGTGTTCGATTGTAGGAACAGTCTATGTAGCAGCAATCATTTCGGTGTCATTTCAAGGAATTTATGGAGGAAGCTGCTCGTTATGAATGTGCTTACAATCGCAGCAGCAAAGATTTAAAAGACAAGAACAAAAAAGGCCAACTGTTGGGACAAAATCGGGCAGAAGTTTAATTTATCGGCCGGGGAAGCGGAGGCCAAATTTCGCAACATAAGAACTGGGTACAGTCGTATCAAATCCAAAACCGATGTTTTCGACGGTTTTGGAGCTGACGACAACTCGCTTCATGACAAACAGAAGAAGTAAATTTGCTTGCGGCAAAATTTCCGCTCTTCCACGTTCGCGATGTTGTTTGCTTTTCAGCCTACACACGCGTGTATATTTGACATTTCCGCTGACCAAACCGCATGGCTACGGTCGGCTCTGCGATCGTTGCGATTATATGGAAACAGCCTTTTTTGCAATCGTCTACGATTGTTTGCTATAGGCGATCTACGATCGTCTGCGATCATATGAAAACTAGCCTTTAGATAGAACATGGTTCTATCTTCTGCGATCGTCTGCGATCATGCGATCGCAGAAGTATGTTTCCATATGATCGCAGACAATCGCAGACCTTATTGCGATCTGCGATCATATGGAAACCAGCCTTAAAAGAAATAAGAATGAGCTGGCTAAAGTCATGAATTAAGAAGTGTTGCATATACTATTATTTCTCCCAACCAAGGAATTCTGCCCGATCTGTCACATGGAACTTTGGGTAGGTTAGGTTTTTGGCCACCAAAATCTATGGTCAATTGATTTTTCAATTTTTTAAATTAATTAATTATTAATTAATTTTCAGGCTTATTTCCTTAGACAATGAACTTTCCAACTAGAACCTGGTTGCAGTATTCAATGATAGCCCTTTTTTATAAATGTTGGCCAATGTTTACAGGCAAATTAGCCTTTCTACTCTTGTTGACACATGCAAAATTCAATAAATTTTTACTATAAAATGAGATTAAGGGCTAATTGACATGTAATGAAAAAAACAATGATTTTGTCTGCCACTTACTTAAGGGGAGGGGCCCACAGTTCTACACATGTCCATGAATCAAAATACTTTTTCACCTTTGCTCGCTATGACCCAACCAAATAACTGTAAATACATCAACCCTGGAATACATCCTACGGGTCAACACTAAATTCTGTGAATTTTGGTCACCAGTCGTTTTGGTTGGACTCGTTATAGAATGAGATTACTGAAGTACATGTGAGTGGAATTTTTAAGGTCACAAAGTTGATAAGAACAAGAAAAAAGCATTAAGATTCATGCACATGCGCCGAAATGTAAACCCTACCTTAAAAAGGCAAATTTCATTCTACGTAAATACAACCTGGTATCAATAATTATTATAAATTACGTCATCATTTCGCAATGTGCAAACAATATATAAATGTTACTCCTTGTTTGCTGTATCTTGTACTTGTGCTAGCATAGTTACAAACAAATATTTAACACAGAGTGGTGGAACCAAGTTACACAGGGCACAGCAGACACGAACAATATCATCAGCCAGGGGGAGCAGGGAAATTGGAAGTTCATTTGTAAAGAGAAGAAAAACTTTCAGCCGTCCAATTGCTTGCTCCACATAGATCCTTACATTTGCTATGTTTGATGTTTCTCTGACATCACGTGGTAGCAGTTGCATAGATGATGCACAACTAGGTGGAATGCTCAATGTTGCCATGTGCATCATCAAGTCATCTCTGATTTTAAACCCCCTGTCTGCCATTACTTCATCATAGGGTTCAATCATTACTTCCATTTCTCTTGTCTGCTGTTTAAAGTGCAAGGGAACGAAACGGAGTAGTCCATATTGGTTTCTATTTCTGTATTAGTATCATTGCTTCCCTCACTATCTTTATCAGACTCTTTGGAGCTGAGAAACAAGCATCTTGAAGGGCCTGCTTCTTGCAATTTGTTTGCTTTCCTTTTCCGAGGCGACCATTTTTGCAAATAGTTGGAAACAGTCATAAAAATAGAAGGATAATCCGTTTTAGGATCTTCAGGAGTTCTTCTTCCCAATGGAAAATGATAGGAACAGACGAAAGTCCGAGTAGCACCAAGCCAGGGATGGAATACATCACCTCGTGTCTTCGCTACTTGTGTTCGTCATATTTCGGCGAGTTTTGGGTCAACTGGCCACCTGTGATATTTGAAATCTTTCACATGGGATCTAACAAAATCAAGATCAGGATATCTTTTGTCATTATCGCATATCCTACTGCACAACAAGCGTGTTTTGGCATGATGACAAATTATTAAACCATGTCGCCATTTGCATTTTATGCTCTGGCCACGCGCTCACCCCAGTGTTTTGCACCCCCAGCAAAATGGCAGCGTTAACCTTGAAAGGGTCTATTCCCATTTCTTCGCCTACTAATCCTCCAAAAATTCATTTTACAATGGTTACAGTGTAAACAATGGGGCAAATTCAAGTGTGTCACTAAGATTCCACCCATATCACTTGTAACTGAAGATAAGGTACCTGTACTTAACTAAAATAGGTAACTTTCACTCCATCATTTATCATAGTGTATGTACAGTGTTTGGCATTATGGCCAGGACTGTCACAAGGTCCATCTCCAATTAAATCCACTGACCCTTCCCTTTTAATGGCTTCTAAAACAGGGGATCTCTCCTCAGTCCAGGCTTTATCAACCAGCAGAGAGTGGCACTTGTTTTGTATGTTGTAAAAAGCGTTGTGACTAAAAAAAATGTAATTTTAGAAAGGATGCAGATTGGGATATATGTGAAAAGGTGTCTCCACTAAACAAAATAACAGCTGATGGAAGCAGATTACGAGCTGCCATGTTTTTAATCATCGGCTGCAAGGTCCAGCAGAAGGCATCATGGTTATTTATGCACCCAAGTGGCATCTTGTGCAATGGAGAAAGAAGGCTTTGAGTGCTGCCTCACAGGGCTTCAAGCTGAGGATGTCACAATAAGAAGAATTGCAACAGATCCCCACACGTCAATTCCAGTGCCATGAGTAAAGAACACAAAGACATCAAACACCAGTTTGATGA
Source organism: Pavona decussata (assembly GCF_977016875.1). Taxonomy (NCBI): domain Eukaryota; kingdom Metazoa; phylum Cnidaria; class Anthozoa; order Scleractinia; family Agariciidae; genus Pavona; species Pavona decussata. The sequence continues at coordinate 5,769,254 of NW_028145430.1, read as the reverse complement.
ATGGTACTTATCTAAGTGCGTGGTAAAACACCTTACCAAAAAAGCAAAAGTCAAAGGCTGTGAAAACCTCTTTCCCTGGATACGGTCCATATGAAATCACCTCTGGTGGTGTCAGCAACATGTGATGGCAACGCAGATGTGCTTCGGGAAAAGTGGAAGTCAGTTCTCCACCATGTCACCAATAAGCAGAAATGGACTGGCTACAATCACTTTCGCGAGTGCTGTCACCCAAGACTGACACCTACTGCAGCTCGAAAGAAGAAATGGTTGAAGCCTGACACCCCTTCGTATATTGCTCTTGAAGAAGTGGTGTTAAACGAAAAGCTACTGAAGGATATTGAGAAGCTTACAGAGTTCTGCTACACAGGAGAGGTTGAGGTGTACCATTCAAGAAAATTTTGACATGGGAAAAGTATGGCAAAACATAATATGGAATATTAATATACAATATGGACATTTGCTCGCCTATGGGCGACTTCTTTGATGCCACTAAATGCAACATATCACCTCAAAAAAACCTGCCATGAGAAATCATTGAAAGGTGACAAAGCAAACAAATGACGAAATTTAAACAAGTGGAGATGAAAGTTCTCAATGTATTATTGCAAAAATGGAACCATATAAACTTTTATATCAAGGGTAAGTTCATGCCAAGGTATGTTTCTCTTGAAGGGTCAATCTGGCATTGCTTGTAAGGGAAAAAATCCAAAAAGGTCCTGACAATATATAGTTCAGATTCCAACGTCAATCTCAACAAAACTTTGTCAGTTCCCGAAGAATATTAACTCATTCCTCAGCCCATCGGCTGAAACAGACACTCCAGTGGACAACTTGTTCCAAGCTAGCCTTGGATATCTACATATGCAACAACAAGCACTAAGTCAAATGGTTGCTACAAGAAATAACCACACAAGAAATTGGGTGCCACATCTCAGATCACGAAACGTCCTCTTCCAGTGACAACACTGCCTCCGTTCTACACACCAACTGACACAAGTTCCACCACCAACCACCCAATGTTGACATCTCAAGAACTTCATCACTGCTGCACTAGTCAACACTGGCCATATCACGCAGTGTGACAGCACCTCAAACAGTAATCAAACATGAAAACTGAACTGCGGTCTACACCCCAACAATACAAACCAACTGACACAGGTTCCATCACCAACCACCCAATTTTGATGACTGAACAACTTGATCACCTCTGAATTAGTCAACCCTGGCCATATCAGTATGCATTAGCAGTATGACAGTACCTCAAACAGTGATCAAACATGAAAACTGAACTGTGGTCATTCATTAAGCTTTGCTAACCTGTGTCACGTGAAAGATAACTGACATTTGATTCAAAGTATTTATTCATTGACAATTCTTTTTAACCTGGAAAACCTTTATTCTCTGAGCAACCCAACCATGTCTTGTAGGTACTCCAGGGATAACTAGACAAAGAAATAAATTTCAAACCCTGATTCGGTATGGTTGGATGATTAGAATTTTTGTAATGTTCCATTTCAAGATATACATTCAACTCATGATGAAAATATGATTGAAAAATAATTGGTTGGTATTTTTTATTCCTATGTTTTTAGCTGTGGAGGCGATTTCGAGATCATCTTTGACCTCCTCTTTGAGCGTGCCTAATCCATCGGAAGGGTACTTCCAAGAGCACAATGTAGGAGAACTGCAAAAAATGAGACGGCGGTTAAGGGACCAACTGAAAGATTTGGGCACACCACGACAGACTAGGCTGTGAAAATGGGACTACCACCACAATGGAGGAAAGCATGAAGGAGTGGAGTGACTACGACAGACAGCTTGGCTCCTTGATGGACATGCAGTATGAAGAGTAAGACCTCTTGGCGTACCTGTGGGTTGGGGGCGATTGTTTTTCAAAGAAGAACTTATGGTGTCTGCTGGGCCACTTTCGCTTTGGCATCCGTTGCTGTGGTATCACCGCCCTTAAAGACGGGAGCTTGTGTGCTTGACGCCCAGCAGGCCACGCTATTGACTCTGAGTTTGCAGAGAGAAGCAATGCTAGGTAAATGATGACAAAAAAATAAAAATCAACATTATGTGTCAGATTATGGTTAGATTATTTTTTCGTGTTTGCTTTCTAAATGTAATTTAGGTAAGGTTAAAGTCAACACAACGGTGGTAAGCACTTGGCTCTTGTTGCGGCTCGGGGGCAATCTTTGTGCTCCCTGCTGGGGGTGCCTCATGGTTTGCTTTGCATTTGCTTGATTGCTAGCCTGTGAGAAAGGTCATTTTGCTTGCTATATTTACAAGCCTTTTGAATTTCCATGTTGTCTTCGTGTCAGACGAACAACAGCCGTTCAGTTGCTCTTGTAAGTGACTCTTTGAGAGTTCCCTTGTCTGCAGGTGCGGATGCCTCGTCTAGTTCGACTGTGGTGTCTTTGGCGGCTCCAACCAGTTTGCCTGCAGCCCCAACTTTGCCTGCAGAAAATTTTCCCAATCCAGCCTTTCTAGCCATCATTGTCAATGAAGTGAAAGGTGCTTTGGCTGCCAAAAAAACCTTGGTGTGTTTTTTTCTGGTCTTGTTCGGTGTGCCAATACAATGTGTTTTGCTAGAAATCTTATATTCTCAAGCCATGGGCTATCTTACAAGTAATGTTGACTTGTAACTGTGAATTTATAGCTGCTTTGATTTGTCTTTTGTTGAATGTTTTTTAAGATTTAATAGTGACAAAATTTCTTTTGTTTGTTGTTGTTTTTTATTCTTGTGTGGGTTGTCTAAGAATAATTATTGTAAATCAATCCGTGTTGACATTAGATTGTATCTTGATTTTGTATTCTGAAACTTAATGGATCTATAGTGTAATTTGATTGACATAAGTGTCAAAATAGTCTATCATTGTATTGGAAAAGATAAATTTGTAAAATCGAAGCTCATGTATCAGTAACTGTTGATGCGAAAGTTCGGAGTTGTTAGAGATTGTGAAATGTAAACAGTATATGATGGAGAACGAAATGTAAAGAATTGTTGAAAGGAGAAAGATACAGTCCTCTTATTGAGTCGAACCAGTGCCGGGATTTTCCGAACATGGGTCTATAGTTGTTATTCGTAGATCATGTGTAATAGTTTCTTTTCATTTAGTTATCTTCACCAGTTATAATTTTTTTTGTTACATTTAGTTTTTGTAATTGTCTATTGTAAGTTACTTTTTTTCGGTGAGTAAATAAAGGTTTACAATTATTAAAAAAAATAGAACAAAATATTCTGCATTTCAAAATGCTGGCCTGAGCACATGAAAAAATAAAGCAGTCGCGTTTAGGGCAGATGATGCATCTGTCAATCTTGGCAAGAAAGGAGAAGTATCAGTCCTGTTCAAGAAAGAGGTGCCCTATATTCTTGACTTTCATTGTCTTCCACACAGGCTGGAGCTTGCACTTCAAGAATTACAAAAAGCTGTGAATCAGTTGAATGTATCTACAATGTTCTGCATTTAATCTGGAAGACGTATCATTACAGCCCTAAAAGTGTGCGTTCTCTCAGATCCATCAAAGAGGAACTCTGTTAACATTCTAAAGCTTTCCCAGGTCAGTGGAACCTGCTGGCTTCCCCATGTAAGCCGCGCATTAAATGCTTAAGGTTGTGGTGATGAAGCCGGGCAGTATGCCGCTGTCTTAATTCACATGGAACATTTAAGTACTACTTCAAAGAGTGCGCAAATTGAAGGGGGAGCCAAATTTATTGCTGTCAAAATGAGAGATGCTCAGTTTGTGGCATTTTGCCATTTCCTGGCAGATTTGTTCTCTGCAAGCTAAGCCTTCAAATGCAGCACAACGGCCTAATCCTGCCAACCTGTGTTTCATTGCTGAAGGAAACAATTACACAAGTGGAAAGTCTGAAGGGTCGTCCCGTTCCTGATGGACACCTGGCGAAGTTTCTGAAAAATGTGGAGAGTTCAAGCACTTTTCAGGGTATAGCTCTGAATGGTTCTTTAGAAGGCAAAGTGAAGCACGGGGGTGGCACATCTAAGGGCCTGCGGTCAGAGATCGACAAAGCAGTGGACCTTTGCAAACAAGGATTGACTGTGAGGTTTGATGTTTTGATAAATGCCAGTGAGTTGAATGGGAGCAAGAAGCAGGCTGTTTATGATACCAAAAATGCTGTCCATGACATGCTTATACTAAACGTTGATGCCTGGTCTAGTGATCCAAAGGACCTGGTGGAGTTTGGAAGAGAGGAAATTCAACACCTGGTGGAGTGGTTCCGACCGCTGTTACAGAAAACAGGCTGTAACATCGAAGCAGTCCAAGACCAGTGGGTAATAGGGAACTTAAGCACCGACGACGAAATGAGAGGACGACGACGGCCGGAAGTCGAATTCTCACATTTGGGCGTACTGCGCATGTCTTTGTTTGAGATTTCGTCGTCCACGTTGCGTCCACAACGGAATTTTTCCAGGAAAGCCGTTCTCTTGAAAACGTAAGTAGAAGTAGCGTCGTTAGGACTATGTTCAAAGGATTTTGATCTATTTTCACGAAGCTTGGTACCTGCTAAGGTTTTAGATTGCGAGTGGATCGCATTGGATGAATTTTTTTGCTTCTTTTGCAGGCATATTTCACAAGTATTTATTGAAACTCTTCTCAATATGGCCGCCTCCCTTTTGCCAGAGGAAGAAACCGAGAAAACGTAAGCTACAAACAGCTATGTATTTTGGTAGATTTTTATTTTCGATACAGTGACAGCTTAATACATTTTTCGACCAACTTGGAACTTATTTGTTGTTTTTTATTGCATCTAGAAGCAAGTACTTCCAGTGGACGACAGATCATGATGTTATTATGTGTAGGGAAGTGCTCGTGAGCGAACCCTACAAATTCAAGCTAAGAACCCCTGAAAGAGGACAAGCCTGGGAATCCTTAGCTCAGCAGCTCAACAGTATTCATCAGCCGAAGTTCAGAGTAACCGCCAGATCCGTGCGTGATCGGTTTTCACTGCTGTCGACAAAGTATGCACAAAAATTAAGAATGGAGGAGAGAGCTTCAGGTATCGAAGTGGAACAGACAGAGCTAGAGAAACTGATAGATGAAATCTTAGAGCGAGAGAAGGACGCAAAGAGGGAACTAGACTCAAAAGACCGTGAAAAGAAGAGTAAGGCCGACAAGGAAAAGGCTACAGCTGAACAAGTCAGGAAGCAAGCAATGGAGAGAATGGTTAAGCGAACAGGTGATGACCAGGAGAACAAACAAAGGAAGCCAAAGATCAGGCGAAGCACTGTTGATGCTATAGATTACTTGAGAGAGAGATCAGAAAATGAGAGGGAGTATAAAAAAGAAGAATTAGAGATCAAGAAGAGAGAACTTGCTGTGCAAGCTGAAAAGCAAGATCAAGCTCAAAAGCAACAACAGGCTATGTTTTCAGCATTAATGGCTCAAATTCAGCAGCAACAACAGCAACAGCAGAATGTGCAAGCAATGCTAGCAGCACAACAGCAGCAGCAAACCAAGCTTCTGATGGCATTCATGGAGAATAACAAGAAACAGTGAACTTGTTAAGCTTAGTTCAAGACTGTGAGTAATACTCTCTCATAAGATCAGTTTAAAAGCAATTTGCAGTTGAATTTGTTATGAACCCTCCCAGTTACTAGAGGTGTCTCTTAAGTTTTACATTTTACATTTGAATTGTTATAGAACTGAACCAGAAAAATGGTTGTTGCACGGTGTAGTGTAACCAGTGTAGAATTTAATGTTTTCATGGCTTCTAAACTTCACACAAATGTCAGCCGTACTTCCTATTGCTTATTTTGCAATTCTCTAGTGCATGCAGATTGTTGTGTTTTGAGTTTTTCATGAATAAACTGTGTTTATTATATTTGGAATGGTTGTGTTTGTGCTTTTTATTCAGTTATTAACCTTAACCCTTTGAGCCCTAATTTCAAAGAACAAATTCTCCTATCTTGTCCTCATACTTTTCTTATAAAAGTACTAGGGAAAAGTTATTAAAATACGAAAATTAACCTTGGGTGATCAGATCCTTAACTCTCATGACCTCAGGGGTTGAATAAGCATTGATATTACAAGGAGAAATTTGATACGGATTACTGTTAGGGCTTAAAGGGTTAATTAAGTAAAAAAGGAGAAAGAAGATTCTTTAATGGATTTTTCAGTTCTGTTTTATTTTTACTCTCTAGTAATCAGTCAACCATCACTTCATAAGCATTTTTCTGAACTGCATGTACGTTTGGCTGCACAGCTTTCATATATAAGATATTACAAGCCACAAGTCGTTGGAACCTGTTCACTCCTAAGCAAAATAGTCTTCAAGTCTTGGTGGTCTGAGATCAAAATAAGTTGAAGTCAGGTTTCCATAGAAACATGTCAATGCATTTCGAAGTATGACAGAAACCACATACATTTTCCCAACATTGTTTAAAAAGATTTTCAAATTTTTTTTGAAGTCGTTAAATTTAAAAGAGTTAATAATGTCACCAAATAGCCATTCGACCGAGCTCCTAACAGCACTCATTTTGCCATTGTATTCCTCCATTTGAGGAGTTAGAACACCATACTTGAAAGGGCCTTGAAGGTGTATCCTTAGTGGATAAGCCGGGTCACCGTACACACAGAGTGGCTGGCCTGCTGGATTAAACGCAAACTGCTCCAAGTCATGAAGCAGCCCTGAGTCAGCTAGCATGCCTGCGTCATGCTTCCTTCCTTCTAAAACACACACACCAAAAAACATTATTATCAGCTAATTGATAAAATAATTTATAAATAGGAGCTGCATTCATGTATATTTTAGTTAGGAAGGAACTGGACAAGGATTAGGGTTTGAGAGTGACTTCATGCACCACATTTTATCACCCATAGGGAGCGAAAATGTCAACCACTTTCCTGAGGGTAGGGTGCGGGTGGGGGGCGTGGGGCTTACGTAGGGGAGTATTGGGGACTTGTGGAATGTTTGTGCCCTAGAGGTGGGAGGCTTCATAAGATTTTTAATGGAAATAACTTTAAAAAGCAACAGGAGCATGCCTTAAAGCATTGCCTCACATCTGGGTGAAGAGTGAAAGGTAAGTGAGGACCCCACATGACAGTTGTTTAATAAACAAAGTAACAAGTACCCTTTGTAAGACACTACCCAGAACAGTCTGTCAATATTTTGTACTTCTTAATTATTTTATAACTTACCAATTGGACCATATAAGTTTGCTATCAAACCATTTGGTAGAGCCACGCTTTGAAACTTAAGGGCGTGAACCCGCTTGTGGCCATTGTAAAGAATTCGTTGGTGCTCTCCAGGCCGTGAAATGGGTCTAACGGTGCCATCTATGAACCCAAAACAGTTGTCCAAGGGAGCTCCCTTAGCTGTTATAGCATCAACGTAGGTCTGGAGGTTTGCAGGACTAAGAATTTCATGATTCCAGTGCAGTACCTTGTGTCCATGGGTATTGTAAATGTAGTCAAGCATTTGGTTGGTAATCATACTTAGAACTGGTACAGGTTTAGCAAATCTGTGAATCATATCGCCATACCTACAAGGGTACGACATTCGCTTGAGCAGCATGCATAGGCCTTCAATGCCGTCACAAACGGAGCGTTGCTCACAGATTATGGTGTCTGGAATCCGTAGAACCTCTGCCAATGCTCGCACGTCTCGTTTGCGAAAACGAAACTCTGCTACACTTTCAGATTCATCGATCTCGTCAAGGTCAAAAGGTGCATAAACATCGTACGGAAAATCAGGGTCTCTCGAAGAATAAAGATCATGAAGTATAATAAATTCTTCATCATCAATTAAGCCATCATCGTGGCTGATTACAAGCAAATTGCGAAAGTCTTTGAACGCCATAGACAAGCCAAAACTATCGTGAGTGGAAGTGCCGTTGACTCTCCGAAAGGTCGTCTGCTTAACTTTCAGTTTTCCCGCCGAAAACGAAACCCTTGGTCCAGTCCTTCTCGGGTATGAAGCGTCGTCGTCGTCCAATTCGTCGTCGGTGCTTAAGTTCCCTATTAATGAAAATGCTGGTGAAGAGCCAATTCCAGAAGCTGGATTATGTCAACTTGTGGCAAACTTTTCTTACCAAAGTCCCCTATAAAGATAACTTTAAAGACATCTTGAAGCTAGTGGAAATCCTCCTTGTGCTGCCGATTTCGACAGCCCAATGTGAACACACTGTATCTGCACCGAATCGGATCAAGAACAGCGTGCGGTCCTCACTGTCAGCATCAATGCTGGAGGACTTAATACGCATATCGTCACAGGGTCCACCTGCTGTCAAATTTGACCTTACAGCCTCAACAGATCGTTGGCTTTCCTGTGACAAGAGTAAAGGGGAGAAGCCAAGGAGACCAACCTTTAAGAACTGACTACTGCAATTATTTTTTTGACAGAAAAGTCAACTGTTATTATCACTAAAACATCCTTGCTGACAAGAACACAAGTGTTGATAATAAATGTGAAACGGATTGCCTTTTTAAACACTAAAATGTACATAATAAATTGTTGTCCAATAAAGTACAGACTCACTGGGCTGAACAAAACATCATTGAAAACTGTCAACATTACGAGATATTTTTATCGCAGACGCCAATTTTTTCCTGTGTGCATTAGCGCATGACGACTATGTTTGTGATCGGTTGGCATCTATTCGAGGTATGTAAAATATCTAATTTGTTTTTAGTTCTAATGAATATTCAATGCTTATATGGTATGGTGTATGTGCCTTGCCTGTAATATAAGGCAAGTTTTTGCAAAACTTGAACCACAAGACCTGCTGTCGAGGCTTTCTCAATAACATATTTCAGTCTAGGACAGAAACCCGTTTTATCGAATCCCATGAAACCAGCTTGGAGATGACGGCAAATTAAACTATTGTGAATAATAAACAGCATCTCAATAGCACTGCTTTAATTTTTACTTTCAAGTTTGTGAAACAATTTCCTACATCTTCTATCATGAAGATCACAGTTTTGTTAACCTTAGAGTTTTAAGTCTTTCACCTCAACATATCTTCTTATTTTTCGTTTCTGTGCAGCAATTGGATATTGGTGGCCTGTGTTTGTTAAAGGGAAAGTAGTCCATTACATCCTGTGCTGGAAGCACAATGCTCACCCAACACAGAATAAAAAGAGAAGTTCGCCTCAGAGCCCTCTGTAAGATTCAAGACATCAGCAATGTCAGGACACCTCAAGAGTAAAACACACAGCTAGGTTGTAGAACTGGAACAAACTCAGAGGGGGAGCATTTTTCAAAAAGAGATCACAAAAAGAGAAGCTGCTGAAAGTAAAACTATTGAATGTGTCACGGCAATCTCTATTTTCTAATGAAAGAGAAAATTTCTAAAAGGAAGGCGGCTCAACTGAATGAGCTTGTGGCATTGCAAGGATGTGACAAGATTAAGTACTTTCAACATAAGAGTCAGAAAGTACAGAACGAAATGATGTTAGCATTAGGAGATGCAGTATGCAAGACCTTTCTTTCAGAAGTTCAGGCAGTCAGATGTTTTGGCCTATTAGTGGATGATCTTACAGACATACCTGTACAAGAGCAGATATGTTTCATCCAATATCTCGATCAAAAAGCTACCAAATACACCAAATTCCTGTTCACAACCAACTTGTTAAGTGGCAAAAGCTGCAGTGCAAATGCTCCAACCATAAAAGCTGCCTTACTTCAAGGGCTCGAAGGTAAAAACCTGGATACCAGCAAGCTTGCCTCCATCTGTACAGATGGAGCCTCAGTCATGACAGGTGAGGAGAATGGACTAGCTGGAGTCCTCCGCAGAGATTTTCCCACCATTCTCACATTCCATTGTGTCTGTCATCAACTGGCTTTGGCAACAGTTGATGCCAGCAAGAAAGCTGACATGAAATACACTGGGAATGTCCACAACTTCCTTAGGCAAGTCTGGCAGCTTCTTGAAAATTCACCAGAGAAAATGGCCACTTTCATTAAGATCCAGGCAAACAGGCAAACAGGCAAACTACAGTGCTACTCCGCAGCAACTGGCTTTTTCCACCCTCCATGAACTCCTGGCATTCGTTTTTTCCTTGTGAACCAGCTGTTGATTGTGTTGTCAATTCCCTGTCAAAAACTAAAACAAACAAACAAAACAAGTAGAAAATCCTAGAATCCCAGCCCTGGAGTAATAAATTTTTCCTGCGAAAAACAGCATAAATATGACCAGGGGATTTACATTGAGAAGAGGAGGTCTGCCATGTTTGATTAATGTTTGATGTGTTCGCATCGTACAATTTTTTGCATGCCATGAGACAGATGCATTTGTCCCTGGCTTAAGTAACCCTGAAATGTTCTTATTACTTTGTCCACTTAGTGCTTAAGGTAAGATTGTTGTGCAGAAGTCTTCCGGAGTTTTTTCTTTCGTGTTTTCATGTTTTAAGTCCCTCCATATCGAGTATTTTGGTCTGTTCCATAACCGCAGCCACAATCTACCAGAAGCAGAACAACAATACTAATTAAATGAGGCTCTAATTTGAGTTTCTGTTCTTGTACTTTCTGGCGACTGCATTTTTGCATTTGGCGACTGTTTTTTCTTTGATAGTCACCAAAAGGCGCCTTGGAATTTTTTTTAATGTTGAGCCCTGCAATTATATATATATATATATATATAAATATTATTATTATCATTATTATTATTATTATTATTATTATTATTATTATTATTATCACTACTATGTGAATTGACCTGAAAAGCCCATTGAGAGTGCCAATAAAGTATGTATGTATTGTATGTATGTATGAGATATTTGTGGAAATTTCTGGCGACCACAAGGAAGCGAGCTTGCGAAGCTGATCTGATCAGTAAATCAGCTTTGAAAGTGCAGCGACGTTTTGACGGTGTCTTTCTGCAAAGATGAAGGAGTACAACCATCTGCAGTTCAGCAAAGTACACCTTCAAGAAATCCATTTCAGCAGGGGCCGTGTCCAAGTTCCACAATGAACATGAACAGCATCTCTACAATAATGGCTTACCACAGCACAGTTGCAGCATCCACGACATACAGAAATATGTTCAATTCATGCAAAATCGACAGTGTAAACATCATTGTTCATCAGTAACTGCTATCTGCTGATAATCAAAGGCTCCTGTGAGCCAACTTGTGATTGCAGAAGTGAATAGTGGTAACCATATTAAAAGCGATACTCACATCAAACTACGCTACAAGGATTCTTGGTCGCCATTGGTGTTTAGCAGCAGACCATTTCAGGCTGCCTGCATAAATACCCTGCGTTTCCTGTGCCAGAAGCTTTTGAGAAATCTAAAAGAACTTCAAAGTAAATTTACCAGTTTCCAGTACAAGCCCAGCGCAGGGCTTTATAGACCCACATCACTACATAAATCCCTTCAAATTCTCGCACACGGTAACTATAACCATCAGTATCTCCCACTAATTTAGTCGCAATAAACGCAACATTTACAAGCTCTGCAGTTAGGCCAGCCTTCTCCCCAATTCATGGTGAGGCTTTTAAGGGTGGAGGGAATGAAGAATCGGAGAATGGGAACAGGGAATCTTTAAAAGCAGGAATCTTTAAAAAAGGGAATCTTTAAAAGCGGAAATCTTTATGAGTCCACCCATTATTATAAGCGGGAATGTTTATGAGTCCACCCATTTTTTTATTTTATTTTATTATTATTTCTTTTTCATGTCTATGTGTGCTTGTACATGCGGAGCTTTTAGTTTGCACTATTTCCCACGCACAGCGAAGAGGGGTGAGGGGGAATTGTTATCCCCCATCTCAGGATTTGCATATGTAATGACTTTTTAGGTCACAGGTCACAGGTCAACTACAGCTAAACTACACATGAATTTTGATGGCTACAATTACAAAGGTACCCACTGAGCATAGCACATACATCGACTGAATCGCTGCTCTGGCAAGCACTTTCCCAGACGTGAAAAAACAAGGACAAGGGTATTCTACATTTTGGAAGTAAATAGTCGAAGAAATATTCTTGTCTTTCTTTGTTTGTATTCCATGCTTGAATTTCCCATTTGCAGCAAATTTATCCACCTAATTTCTTGACATCTTCCTGACATCTGGCTGGCCGTTAGGAAGCGACATGTCAACCACAACGTTTCAAATTGCAAACAAGGTCAACGGAAGATGTTTAGCTTTAATTTGATAGAGGGGTTTAGGTATCTACAGTTTAAACTGGACGCGCTTCATCACTTAGATGAGAGACACCTCTGAAGGTATACAGTAACAGGGAATGTGTAAAATGAAGAAAGGAAAAAGCTGGAGTGAATAATCTTTAAAATGGAGATTCCTGCTCCAGCGACGATCTTCTGCAGTGACCGAAAACCATTATTCTGCGGAGGTTTATCCAGTATACCACGAAGCAACCGTTGAGACAAACAGGGGCCAATAAAAGATATAATTCAAATAATGTGAAAGCTGGGTTGCAGTTCACAAATTAAATATAAACTGGCCTGAAACTAGGCCAATCATGGCAAAGTTTGGCAAATGGTGAGTTAAATCGGGCTGCTATATAGAAGAAATTCATGGGTTCACTGAACATTTCTCTCAGTAAAATAAAAAGACATGAAAAAGAATTGTCATTCATGGCATCAGGCAAATTGTCTACCAAAGAATAGGTGAGTATGCTGATCGACAAAGACCAGAACCAGTGCATAATGAGATAAATGCATGGCAGCATATTCTAAATGTCCTTTACAGGGAAGCCTTGAGAAGAGGGTTGATTGAGAAATTTTTGGAAATTTTAAGCCTTCCCTTACAAGCCACTGATAGTAATCAGGTGAGACCAGCTGCCCCTTCAACCTCGCCATTTTACCTTGAGAGTGCAGGGAGTAGAGCTACATGTAGGCAGTCAGAGCTACTTCAAAAACAGCACAAGGTATTTCAGGAAGCTATAGCTAGAGCCACAGCAAGCTATAGTGTAGAAAGTAATTCAGGAAAGACAGGATGTCAATTAGCATTCTTAGCTAAGAGGATAAGGGAACACTATAATGACAAGGAAAAAAGGGCAACCACATATCCACAAGGCTTATTGGTGAGCAGGCCATTTCTCTTACCAGATTTTCCTTTACATTCATTGATGCCCTTAAAATGGAAGGTGAGACTCAACCACAAAAAATCAAAAAACTCTTGTTTTAAGAAAGGTGGCCAAGTATCTCAGGGATGCTGCAACTCTTTTTGACAAGGTGGACACAAGTTCAGCTGAGGTTAGCCAATGCCGGGCAACCTGTACCATTTACTTTAACCTCCTTGCCCTTTTTTATTTTCATGAAGATGTGAATTTGACATGGAGCATTGGCTCTGCCATACCTTATCACGCAGAGTTACTATACAATAAATACAAGGTAGTTTTTGGTATTATTTCCCTTCAGGCAAAAGAATCCAAACATTCAGGTGTGAAGCAGGATCTGAATTTAACCAACAGATCTCGCTCAACCACAGTGGGCAAGGGGTGGCAGTTGACATGTACTAACGAGCATTTTATTTGCCAAAGCATCAACCAGCTCCCTCTGCTAATTTATCTCATTACGAGTCACGTCTTCCTCCAAACTGTAAGGATGTTGTCAAGTGTTATGAGCGTGGAAGATCATTTAGTGACTGCAGTGGGCTGAGGCTGGAGGTTCTAACTTATTTTTTGGGAGGAATTTGAGCCTGAAATTAAGTTGCCTGTTATATTATTTCACTAGATCTATGCAGATGAATTTATAAAATAAATTGTTGTTGTTGTTGTCGTTGTTGTTGTTAAAAAAAAAGATGTGGCCAAGCCACCTATCGAAGAGCAATATGTGCCATAATGTGGTGTCAAGTTGCTTGTGACATGCTCTGTTGTACAGCTTATAATTTATGTACTGAACAGAGTCTAGAAATGTTTACATGTTGGTATGCAAAGGGTACATTGGATAACATGTTACTTTTCTCTTCAAACATTCATTTACTTATGGAATATAAAAGCCCTAAACATAACATATTCTTTCATCTAGATTCCCAATTACATGAACAACAGTACAACATAAGCGTCAAAATAATTCTTTTTTCCAAGTGTATGCGTGACAGTATTGAATAAATCACATGTTTCAAGTCTATCATTGTTTGTCTTATTTTTTATGAAAACTGAAAAATGTTTTTCAGCTAGCCCTCCATTCAGCTATTCATTAACGCCTGTAGGCTGACATCAACAAGAAAGTCATCCTTTGTATATCTCTGGACATAAAATGTCACTGTTACCCTTTCAGTCTTCATTGAGTAGTTCATAAGAAATGGGGTTTTGTTAGTCGTACCACAAAAACTGACCTCCTATAAAACATGTAGGCCATTTTTTTACCAAACTTAGAGGGCACCTTTTCAAAAAATGTCTGAACGCAATAAAATTCTCTCCTGAAAATCTACATAGAGAAAACAATTTCAGAAGAGCGTCTTTCTTCTCAAACACTATGGAATGTTCTACACCATGATGGCTTGATTCAATATTCGCGGAGTATCCCCTTGCAAGAGTGAGAACATGTCGATAGACTGGCCAACCCAGTTGCCTTTGACCGGTTGAGCTCTGACAGAATGCTTTTGCTGCTCTTCTTTATAAAAGAATCCATCAGAGGACCACAAAACTCCAACTTGTTGCTGACCACTTCTTCCAGGAGGCCATCCATGTTGGTCATTCCATAATTTGGTCTATGTTTTGCTTTCCGAATGGACTTAATCCAACTGCATTTGACTGAAAACTTCACTTCTACTAAAGAACTATTCCAAAATGCGGATCCTCTCTCTGCTTCGGTCGACACTCCTCTTAAATCAAGTGTGAAATGTCCTTCTTCCTTGCTTGCTTTGGACACCATATTTGTTGTTACTGTATATTACGATGGTAAACACTGTTGACTTTTGCGAGCTTGCAAAAGTGGAAGAAATTGTCCTAGCAACGGATCATCGTGCTAAATTTGCAAAATTTCCTGGGGGGGGGGGGGGGGGGCGCATACCCCCAGATCTCCCTATAGGCTGGCGCCTTAGGAGCTCGTGTGAGCGCCTTCGGCCGGGCTAAAAAATACTAACTATTTTCCTTCAAAAGGGATTGAAATCTCTGGGACATATTACTCAATGTATAGGGCTATGCAGAAATCTTGCCCAAAGACTCGTTAGAAGTATTCAGTGCTCTCTAATAAGAAGTTATATCAAAGCCATGCTTCTTGTTTCGCAAAGGTTCTTAAAACCTCGAACCCGCACGAGCTTTGAGCTTGATGAAACAGTCGCTGTTTATAAATTACTACTTGAATTTCTACAACGAACGGAAGAAATCACTTAAAAGCTCTAAAACAACAACTGTACGTTCTTAAGCGTCTCAAGAGCAAGAAATAAATTCTTACCTGATTCCATGCTTCGGAGGCCAAAACATGGCGGGGCGGTCGGCGGAGCGCAAGCGATCACAAAGCGCGAAGCCTGGGCATGAGGTTGTCTTAGCAACCTACGATTGAGCTTCCATTTTCACAACATGGCGGTCAATATAGCGAACATTGCGGGACAAATACATTTACAAGAACCACCTTCTGCTCCTACTGGATACCCTTCTCAATTAAGGACGCCTTTAACAACACTAGTAAGTTAAAGTCATCTTCCATTTTTATTCGCAAGACTCCACTTTCGAGCTTTATTGTTTGGAAAGTTTTGAATTCCGTCAGTGTGTACAGGAGGAATTTAAATTATAATTAAGCTTAAAGCTTACCAATCAAGTCGAATTTTCTCCACTTAAAACAAGTTAACTTAAGCTCACTTTATTGCCAATCAATATTTACAGTCTGGGAGAAGAAGTAAAAGTCCTTATTATGAAGAACCCGTGTCGGATAGAGAGGAATGGTGGAGAAGCACGCTCAAGGTATTTAAAACTATAATTACATGTATAATTATTTGATCTATGTGAAAGAGCCGAAGTAGGATTGTTTAAATGCTGTTATAAGCTTATGTATTTCAAACTCATTATCACGATGTAGAGAAATGCAACAGACTGGCGTGTGTTTTTAAGAACGGTTAGGCAGGTTAAAGTGTTGTGTGTCACTAGTGTGGATGCATGCATCCAATCCAGGCGCTTGACACTTTAAGACCAGGGTTCGTACGGGTCCTGGAAATCCTGGAAAGTACCTGAATTTCAGTCTAGCATTTTCCAGGACTGGAAAGTCCTTGAAAATAGTAGGAGGTTCTGGAAAATCCTGAAAATCTGTAAACTCAAGCAATAACATTTTCACATTTTTCTTGAAAGACATTGAGGAGCAGCCAGAAAGGAAGGTCCAACAACTTACACACTGTAAAAATGCTTAAATATTAATGTGCATTATGGGTCCTGGAAAAAGCTTTCTGAGGCCTGGAAAGTCCTGGAAAAGTTCTGGAAATTTGTCTCTGGAAAACGGTACAAACCTTTGAAGAGAAAAAAATTGTCTTTAAAAATCACAGGCGGCCCAAGCTCAAGCTGTGAGCGATGATCATCATGCCATACAATAACATATTTGTGCTCAGGGTGGAAATATGAGAGTTTGTATGGGAATATTTATGATTGGGTTTAGGAGGTAGATATTCTGGAAAGTTGAGAGATGTATTATTCATTAAGTGACACAGGCATACTCGGAAAAAAATTTGAGTGCTCCTGCCCTGGTGAAAATCTTTTGAGGATCTTTAAAGATCCTTAAATATTCTTGCCAAGATCTTTAAGGATCCTCAAAAATCCTTGCCAAGATTCTTAAGGATCCTCAACTTTCTTGCCAAGATCTTTGAGGATATCCTTTAGGATCCTTGCCGATCTTGCCAAGATCTTGTCAAGATCTTTAAGGATCCTTTGCAGATCATGCCAGGATCTTTGAGGATCTGCAAAGATCCTTTGCAGAACTTGCCAAGATCTTTGAGGGTCTTCAATTATGTTGCCAAAGATCTTTAAGGATTTACAAGGACCCTTTGCAGACCTTTTCAAGATCTTTGAGGATCTTCAATAACCTTGCCAAAGATCTTCAAGGATCCTAAAGGATCCTTTGCAGATCTCACCAAGATCTTTGAGGATCTTCAATAATCTTGCAAAAGATCTTCAAGGATCTTGAATGAACCTTTGAGACCTTGTAGTACTTTGAACTTCCCAAAATCACAAAAACATTTGTGACTGAAATTTCCTGTGAGTCCCAGAATAAGCTTGCTGTTAAGAATGTACATGTAGTATGTAGATGAAAAAGAACATCAGCTTGTCAAAAAAAGGATAATTTTATTAAACAATCCCTAACTTATTTTAGTTAAGCTTCAGGAACTTGTTTGTATATAAATGTAGGTCTTCAATGCTAATTCAATACAAAGTAACTTGTGTAAAAGAATCAGAAATAGAAACATAACTTTTAAATTATATAGCCTGCGTAGCAGTTGTTTCCGTTTCCTTTAAGCCAAGTGGGGCAAGCACGAAAGACACGCGGGGGCATTGGGCAAAAAAGAGCAAAAAAAAAGTATTTTGCCCAATGCCCTCGCGCACTTGCCCCGCTTGGCTTAAAGGAAACGGAAACGACTGCTACGCAGGCTACTTTTAATATGTATCGTGAAAGAATAATATTCAGCAGATGGATATTTTACCTCAACCATGATGGACAAAATTTTGACTACAACATGAAACCTGGGTAATCACAATCCTAATGTTAATGTACAAGAAACTGTAATAATTTTTATTCTAAAATTTGGTTTGACAATTTCCAGTGAAAAGGTTAGTACAAGAAAATAAAATAACAGAAAAACAATAACTTATGGCATGCTCTGATATTGATACACTGTATGTACAAAAGTTCCAATGACAAGGCTCCTGAACTGAGGCCAGGAGTCGAACCCAAGACCTTCCGACTACTAGTTTGGATGCTCTACCATTGAGCTACAAGAGACTCGTGGGAGCTATTAGGCCATTAAATTACCGTTAGGTTCATGGGACAAACATCCTGCATACTGCTAGGATTGGAAAGTCATGTGTGGCATATGTGCAAATTATGGAATAAATGTGATGGAATATTTTAAGCCTGGTGAATAAATGAGAAAGATGTATTTATTCAGTAAGTGACACAGCCATACTCGGAAAAAAACATCCGCGTGCTCCTATCAGGAGTTGAACCTTAGACCCTCCAATTACTAGTTTGGATGCTCTACCACTGAGCTACAGGATACTCATGAGAAAGTGGAAAGTTCTCAATAAAAATGACATCCTTTGGTTCTAGGGGTTCGTTAAAAATCACCAAAAGGAGTGGCACAGAAACATCAATTGATTTGAATAAATTATTATACAAACATGCACTACTATGCACTGATTTATTATGACCTACAAATTTTGTTAATATATTTTAAACTTTCTAATCACAAATGTTGTTTCTGGTAAATATTTCAATAAAACTTGTATTTATTGGACGTTGCGCTTTGTAATTCAGGATATATTTCCTTTACTTTTGCGGCAACAGGACACACCAGTTCCAGGGACATATGACCTCAAAGACTTTGTTGAGGAGTTACAAACAAACCCAGTAAGACCCACATATGGCTTTAAGAATGCAGGAAGGAAGAGAGACGCAGATCCATCTAGGAAAGGTTCTCACCTAATGCCGGGGTTATACAAGCACGCTACATGTGTTGATCAGCTGGACAAACAAAAAGTGACATACAGCTTCAAGGCCTGTGACAGATACCACACCCCCACAGCTCTTGTAGGATACATTGACAAGGTAACATGTTCATCACAATAATCCTCATTCAACTGGCAACAAATCTTGTGAGCATAAATGAAGATTGAATGATGACAATTGGGATAATGTGGAACAAAAATGCACTTTTCGACTTTCCTTAGCCAATTCAGTCTTGCGCCACCCCTTTTAGTGCCTGTATGTATGAAGGGCCATGTTAATTTTCTTGGGACATTATCAGTTTTACTAACAAGGTGGTAGGTGCAGTGGAATAAGAGTATTAAGATCTTGCAAATCATTAACAAATCGACGGCAGTTTTCTATGGTCTATACTCTTATAGACCATAAAATGACGTCAAAAAATGTTCAAAACTCAAGTGGAACCACGAGCCGCAGGCGAGTGGTTTCACTGCCAAGTTTTGGACATTATTTGGCGTCATTTTATGGTCTATAAGAGTATAGACCATAGAAAACTGCCGTCGATTTGTTTTTTACAATAACATGGAAAAAGTGTGAGCGGAATTGGCTTTTTTTTTCGTTGAGAAAGCGCGCGCGTTACATCTGACGTCATTTTTATTGTCTGTACTCTTATAGACAATAGCTACGAGCCAATCAGCGCGCGGGAATTTGGACAGTTATTGTAAAATTCCTAATGGACAACAATCAGATGAATTGGGCCAGACTTACATGCAAAAAACAAAGATTTTTCCCTAGAAAATGAATGAAAAAGGGCCTTCCCTTGGACCACTACTTCTTGTCAAAAATTTACAAGAAATGTCTGCTCATTGACTAAGATGCAAGAAAAAAATATTAGAACCAAAGAGACAGGACTGGGCACAAAAAAAAACCAAAAGCTGTTCTGATTACTGTTTTTTTGTTTTTGTTTTTTCATTTTTATCTTAAAAAATTTGGCATTGCTGTGCACATAACAAAAACCCAATTTCTTTGAAACTGTCCTTAATCAAGATTAAGAAAGGTTTAATGTCTAGACTACAAATCATGTTTTAGTCAATTTGGCCACAATTTCCTTTTTATTTTTTATATCACGCAAAAAATACCATTCGATGCTTGACAATTTTTATGTTTCAAATATTTAAATGGCTGCAAGTGAATGGGTGAAAGATTTTTTTTTAAATTCACTATCAATTTGCTTATCAAAAAGACCTTTAATGTCCTAATAACTTGTGGGGAACTGGCTTCATTATGAGGAAACTCAGTATGTTAATTATTTGATGAGCAACATATTTTTATTGTTTACGATGTACATATTGTGATTACAATTTGTTTGTTTTTTTACTTGAAAGTTTTCAGACCAGTCTTTATTTAAAATAATTGGGAACAAAGAAAAATATAAAAATCCACCTGGCTTGAACAATTTTCAAACAAGAGCAAATTCAACCTGAATGGTTTAATCTGTAGTTGAGAAATTTTATTTTTTCAAATAAATACACTGGTACCAATAAAATAGACAAACTTCATACCGGTTATTATATATATTCAAAGAAAGTGCTTTTTGATTGTAAATGTTGAATTACATCACTAAAATCTCCTGTCCTCTTATTACCACACCCATTATCCAGTATAATTTTTTCAACATTATGCTTTAATTTTTTGGTCCTTTGTGTTGAAATTTCTTGGTGATTTTTGATAATTTACTAGTCAACAACAGGGTATCAAAATGGTTGGCTGCATGCTCACCACAATTTAGCTGAAAAATTGCATTTCAGTCTGCTCAGGCCAGCTTATCATGCCCTTGTTTCTCAGCTCTTCTTGTAACTGAATTACTTGTCCAGAGTATATCTTTTTCTAACAATATTATTACATACTGTAACATGTTTTTTTTGTTGTAGGAGTTTACAAACAGTCAGATAAGCCCTAGTACATATTATTCTGGATACAAGTATGTTCCAAAACTACCATCAAAGTAAGTATCTTTACACGGTCACAACAATATTTATTATAGGCATTTCTAATCCTTCTTCCTCCAGTCTTTATTTTTCTCCCTTCCCACCATGCCACATGAATCATTGATAATCCTCATCCAAATGTGGTACAACTGGATTAGAACTTATGATAAGCTTTTTTATTGCCACTATTCTTGATTAAGACTTCCATTAGTTTCCCACTTGAACTCAGCTAGTGGTTAATTAATAATTATATGTGTGTTAAGTAGCTTGAAAGTTCTCTTTTTCTTGTTGCTAATGTCTTTTTTTTAATTCATTTGTTTGTTTGTTTTTTCTAGGCATCCTGCATTCAAATCTCAGGAACACAGATTTCCAACCATTTACTTCAAACCTGTAAGAGTTGGCTCTAATATAACAATATAATTTGCTCTGACTTTCATACATGTATACTCCAGAAAACTGAGAAACTGAAAACACAATAAAATTTAAACCGAAGATGGAAGAGCATTTTACTTTTGTAACAGATTAGGAAATCAACATATGTATGTGCAAACAAAATGTTAGATAAAAGTCAAAATTCTGCTCACACTCAATTTGGCAAAAATTTTGAAGGATTAATAAGTGCAAAGTAACTTTTATTTGGTGGCTTTCGAAGCAATGATGCATGTGTGTCTTCATAAAGGCCATTTTTCATTTTGGTCTTTCAGAAAATTGATTGCAATCTATGCACCCACAGCAGACAATTCCTATATTTATATTTGACCATGATATAGATATTAGTTTAAGAGTTCATAGAGTACGTTATTTTTAGTAATTGCTTATTCACTGGGACCTCAGCTCCTGTCTAACAGGATGTCCATAAAGGCCTGTTTAGACAGTTCCACATTTGGGCAACATTGGTTCAACAAAAGTTGACAGATGTTGGGCAAATGTTGGATGAACGGAGTGTTCAAACGGTTTCAATGCCATTTAACATTAATTTTTCAAGAACAAAGGAAATGTTGGATTGATGTTTAATGAATGGTTAAACCAAATTATTTCAATTTGGTTCAACACACTTTCAATAAGATTTCAACATCTTTTTACACGAGCGACCTGTTCAAATGTCCACAACATATTAATTTGGTTCAACAAGTGTTGAACACATGTTGAAGCAAATGTTGAAACCATTTAAACGAGCCTTAATAATGAGTTGTCCACACATGAAAATGACAGCCCAATTATGATGCACATCTCCTATATCACAGACATATAATACCCAGCCCAAATAGTGTATAGTTCACAATACTATGTTAAGCATTTATTCTATTACATGTACATGTAGTGTAAAGGAACCAGTAAACTTGCTCCCTATCCCAAGATGTTACCTTGACTATTAATGAATGATTTATTTGATGTGATTGTTTTCTTTCCATTTACCCCAGAGAGAAGGCCCTCCTCCAGGCCAGTACAGACTTTCAAAGGATGCTATTCTACCAAAAGGACCAAATGTGACTTCTCCATTTAAATCAAAAACTCCACGATTTGCTCAACCTCATGTCCTGGTAAGCACTCGTGATCATTCTGTGAAAAACATTTAGGTCATTTAAATTACTCTCTTTAAGTACAGTTGGGAAGACATTTCTGCAAACTTTCACTGACACAGGATAATTTTAAGGCAATTTTGTACTCCAGTAACTCCAAAACCCACTTATGAGGGTTTTCTTGTCATCATAATGATTGTATTTATTCTTATATTTCTGGAATAGGGTCAATGGGACGCACCCTTATTGATTATCTACCTACTGTATAGATTTATTTACATGTATGTATTGTATTTAGTTTATTTATTTATTTATTTAATTATGCACATTAATGTGACTAACAAATTTGATCTAGTCCTGTGAAACACGTGGTTAGAGAATTCATCCAGTGCATGGGTCCTTGGGTCCAATTCCCTTGGGGGGGGGGGGGTGCTACCCATATAAGAAATGAAAATCTGAAATGGGCATGGATTTATTCAGAAATGGGCACTGGTATGGATTCTAGAAACCAGGTCAGAAAATGGGTATGAATTTTAAAGGTTCAGTAGGCCTAAAGAAGGGTGTTGGGAAAAAAAATGACATTTTTTTTCCTTTTTATTTTACATACTTTGGTCTGAAATAGCGTCAGGATTTGGCACCAAGATTTCCTATCAGTAGCCCTTGGGTCCTGAATTCCCACCATTTGTTGATCAAGAATGTTTTTGGTACACTGCTTAGATTTCTCTTTGTCCCAAGCAATTGGCTTGTGCCAATCTGCATCAATACAGTGTACTTGTGGAACTTGTGGAATATATGTATTTTTACTTATCAGATTCCTGACATTATTTTGCCTTCTTCAATAGAAAACCCCAGGCCCAGGAACATACTGCAAAACATACCAGACTCCTATGCCTGATACAATCAAGAAAATGGCACGAAATTATGGTCTGTTCTTCACTTCTGGAAGTTATGGAGAATACTAGACAGTTCTCTATTAGATTCATTTTTTTGTTAAAAATTATTATCAGTTGAATATCGTGTACAGAAAAAATAAGGGGTTAATGAATTAAAAGCAGCAATGTTAAGTGTAAAATTTGTGAAGGTATAAAGCATGTTTTTAATTTTAATTAGTTTCTTCTTCCTTGGATGATATAACAAATATCCAATTTATGTGTAAACCTTGGGTGGAATGTGCATAACTGTAAGTAGTCTTTGTTGTAAATAAAATGTTTTCATAATTTTTAGACTCTGTAGTAAAACTTATTTGCGGAAAGCTGCTTGATTTTGAGATACTGCTTTTGGGCATCCTATACTGTATGATCAGAAACTACCTTGATAAACTGTTTGAAAGAGAAGGAATTCAAGGTAGCAACAACATGAGAAACTAAACTTAAGATAGCAAGATTTACTAGTAGACATATGACCTGACTCACTCTGGTGGGATGCACGTGGAGGTAGAATGCAGGTGAGTGTAAACACGAACATGGCAGGAGGCGCAAAAGTATCAAAACATTCATCGGGAAATGCACAAACATCCCATAATATTTGCAGTTATGTATACAACAGTAAAAGCCCAGTTTGGAAACACATATTCATCCCATTTCACTTTTTCTTTGCTCTTATTAAGGGTTATGGTGTGTAGTGCCACTGTTCATTTTTTTCTTTGTTTGTATTTGAGCAGGCAACTCACAATAATATACAACATTACAACATACCAAAACATCTAATAAGATAAGATGCAGAGAGCAATGCTTCAAGTTAGCGTGGTGGTACTTTCTTTCAATGCTGTATTGGCTCTGTGGGCAAGCTGTTCAAGTGTATGAAAATGATGTATGCTGGGGGCATCCCAGTTGCTTTCTGCCAATATGGTACCATAATTCACATCTTACAGAATTTAAACTGTTACAGGACTATGTTTCTGACGGAGAACTTAGAGTGGTTTTATGTCACCTGTAAAATTAATTCCCTGGTTATCTGTTGTTTACATAGCATTTATTTGACACACACTCCCAGATTTTTCTGTTGACATCAACTGTCGTTTTCCACTTACTATGATTGTCTACCCCTTTAGACATTTATTAGCAAAAAGACTTGAAATTATTTGTAAAAATCAAGGAAAACTTGGCTGGTTGAGTAAGTTTCCACTTGAATAAAATTTTCATGACATTCTAAACTAAACAAATAGCTGGGAAAAGGACAAAAATCTAGTAAAACATAACATTTTATCACTAATGACATTTATTGACACTTTGATGTCTTTGGACTCAAATGGTAATGCACTATTTATAGAGCTGTTTTTAAGATTCCCAGCCAAAAGTGATATCATGTAATACCTCTTAGTCCGAAAAGTTTTGCATAAGGATGTTTCACTTATTGGCCATTTGGTGTAGGCGATGGTTGGTTTCCTGTATTTTGCCAAGAGCCCAGACAATGTCATCCTTCTGTTCCTTATCCATGTTTCCAATGTTGTCAGCTATGTGATTCAATAAATCTCTAAACACACTGCATCCTTGCTGTGATGATCCCCGGTATTTTTGCAGTTCATTTCTTTGAATGGCGTCTTTCCAAACAATCTTTGCAGTTGTGTGAAGCACAGTGACACTGTTTGCTATGTCAAGTGAGTTTTTTGATGTTTCAAATAAATCAAGAAGTTCACTGATAGTTTTGGAACTTGTAATTTTCTTCTTGACATCAGTCTGGGAGCTAGCGGAAAATGAAGCACGGGTAGATACATTAATATTGACCAAACTTGAAAGGTGATATGGTGCACTTTCTACCACATATGCGTACTTGTTTGTCATTTTGTAAGTATGCAGATTTCCAAGAGAGGGTGACAGATATTTTAGTACTGGCAAAGGAAGTGCACTTCTTTGAAACCCATTTCTTGTCACTGATAGCAAACTTGGCAAACTGTTTGTCACCTTGTACATCTTGCTACAGCCTGGTCATGAACTGTGGATAGAAAATAGCTTGATGCTCAGTCAAGTTCAACTCAATGTTCCTGCTATCAACAAACACTCAACATGTTATAAAAGTTTGTTTTCAAAGCATGTCAATTTCATGCAATCAGGTCCAATTTGATCACACAAAATGAAAAATATAGATCCTGACCCAGGTTATATAGCAAGAAAATCTTAAACACAATCTTTATTTTGTGATTGATGATGGTGCCTATACGGTGCAAATGTGCAGAGATGACAGGCAAGGTGGAGTACAAATTATGTTGGGCTGGTGATGTGCTAGTCCATAATTTTGAAAATAATACCTGACTATCCTTTGATAAGAATATGCAGTGTATATTTTCTTTATAATGTCAAATCAAATAGTCTAAGAGGTACTGGACTTTAGTGGCAAAAAAATGTGAAATTCCCCATTGTAAGAAAAAATAACAAATGCCCCACCCACGGGCTGACCTCTGATGACAAATACCCTTCACCATTTTAAACAAAAATTGAGCCAACAGCATTGCCACAGTTCTTAGTAAGGGTAAACACACAGCATCCTTGAAAAGCAGCTGTTTCTTCACTTAATTGAGGCGTAACTAATAGCAAAATGAAACACACTCAGTTGCCCATTTTGAATCCTAACCCGGTGTTTACATATGTTAAAAAGTGTTTTAAAAACACTGTTTCCATGTGTTGAAATGCTTCTTTTTAACATTAACACTGTTTTCGTGAGTCATCTCTATACTGATTTTGCAAACTGGGTCACATTTGCTGGATGTTCTGAACAGCTTTGACCTTGTCATTTTTTACATAACACAGAGAAGTACTACAAGTTTCTGTTGCAGCTTGTGCTTCTCCTTAGATCAACAGAAAGTACAACTAAAAAGTGCAAAGAGTTAAGCTTTCAAGAGAAACATATTGGAGGACCCAGTGGAAAAGGACAAATAGAGTAGAGGACCATAACATCAACTTTCTTGTAGACATTACAATTCAGACTAATCCATCAATTCTGTGATCAAAAGTTTATATTTATGTAATAAATTATAATTGTTTACAAGTAAATTATACTTGAAACTTGACACATTAAAAGCTGTGTTTATATTTGAGAACCTACAGTGGACCTGTTTTGGTGTGCAGGAGGGAGATTTGGCATGCACACAAAAACTCTACACAAACAATACTCATACCACATGTTGAAATATGAGTCCATGGACTGTCAGGGCTAGCCAAAAGTTCTCTGAGTGAATATAAATAAGCCCATGGCAGGCCTAGTCTGAATGAATTATATTAAGGACTGTGCCTGACCTTCTCACTGTACTGCGTATCGGTTCTGCACATCTTGCGATGGTTTGAGAAACTTCGGCTTTTTACAGTGTTATTATAGGATATAAAAATATGAAATTTGACTGCTAGTGGAGTACAATACTGTGCAAGATCGGAGACTGCAGGATGGTATAGCCGTGACGTCAGTACATATGCATGATTGTTACTTGAAATTTCTGGTTTGTCTATTCCTCAGTACTTTGATTGTGAATACTCAACATTCCCAGTCATAATTTTGCCCTCCCAGTTTTCTTCCTGTGCACATGAAAAACTGAGAAACAGAAGCCATGAAACTAGTAATCCTGTATTAATATCATAGCCCCACTATCCCCAGCCTGCCGTCTTGCACAATATTGTTTCTCAACTGCTGGAAGTGACGTTTTTGTATGTGCCAACCCCGGGATAGAAAAATTAGTAGGGAACATTTTTTTATTATTATTATCATACGAGAACAACACGAAGGTTTCATCAAGCAAATAAAAAAATTTCTGTCATTATAATAATACAGTTGACACTGTATTAAGTGGTCACCGTCTATTACGTGGTTAGTTGTTGAAATCCTGAAAATTACTTCCCTTGATCACTGTAATTCTGACCTGCATTAAATGGTCACCTCTATTAAGTGGTCACAGTCACCCTTTACTAAGTTTAAATGGTCACATTGTAAAAGGAAACCACTCAAATATGGTAACAAATATCATGCCAGGCAATGGAATTTCCCAGGAATTTCTAATGACCTGTGACACTACCGTACCATCTTGGCATTATTGTTTTATTAGTCCGTTTTCTGTACCAATATGTTCTCCTTTGTCTTTGTGAGTGCTTTGGTGCATGAACTATACAGAAAGTTATCAAATGTTATAGAAAATGTTGCTTTTGTTGTGTTTGATGTTTATTCTATGAAACCTGTATTGAGCAGTCAAACTGTATAAATTATTTAGGCGGTCATTTAGCCATTCCCCAAGGATGCCTTCTTAATACAGGTTCGGTTGTACACTTAAAGGACAATGCCCACTTAAATTATTTTGTATATACAAATTATTTTGGTTCATGACTATGAGGGAAAAGCAGATCTAAGCAAGGGTTATTGGAAAGCAAAATTACACTGTCGTGTGTTTTACAGCTTTTTATAATATTTTTGCTCTTATCTATCCCTGAAAGTTGCGTGATTACGCCTAATTTTGTTTTTAGATTCCAATAGCTCTTACTTAAAATCGGTTGTAACCAAAATCTGCTTTTCCCGCAGAGCCATAAAGTGCTAAACAACGGGGTAGTTGTATAAAGTCGCTCGCTTCTGGGTATAAACAGCCAGAACGCTGTCTTACATCCTATGACACGAACAAAATTTGATTTGATCACTTACCGAAAGATTCTCACTCCGTCCTCACTCCGTCCGACACTATCTCGTCCCCAGAGCCCGCGCACTTTCTTGGCCTGCGTCAGTCACACTAAGGCAGAAGGTACTTCGTGTATACCAAGTACTAGTCTGATCAGGGTAACTGAATATTTCGGTTAGACAAAACTAACCTTCAGGGGCAGCAAAAAGTAAGTAATAATTGGAAATAAATGGTTACCTTATTTACAATGATACTAATGAAAAGTTGAGATATGATTGGTTGATAAACGAAGAAAGCAGAAACGTGTACAGAAGTCATGATGAAAAGACCAAACTACAAAAGCCGAGGAGGGACTTCCGACTTCCGATTTCCGACTTCTGACTTCCGAATTCTGACTTCCGACTTCCGACTTCCGATTTCCGACTTCCGACTTCCGACTTCCGACTTCCGACTTCTGACTTCCGACTTCCGACTTCAGACTTCGGACTTCGGACTTCTGATTTCCGACTTCCGACTTCTGACTTCCGACTTCCGACTTCCGACTTTTTATTTTTTTTATTTTTTTTTATTTTTTTTATTTATTTATTTATTTTTTTTTTAATAAACTCTAGTGGGCAGCACACAGCAACAGATCTTGTCAACTTCTTTATTATCTCATACCGATTTCGTCTGATAGCACAGACTTCGTCAGGGAGTTAGAACAAGACAGTGAGGGAACATATTTTATACCTAATCATTGTAGTACAAATCACGTTCCAACAAGGGTGTGAACAGTGAAAAAACACCCAAAAAGCTTTACGTGCAGGATATGACGGAAATCCTGCGTGATGCTGAAAATGCGCAATGTTTTCATGAAAAAAAAACTTCCTCCAAAGACACGAGACCGCAATGGGTACAAAGATGGCAGTATCCTTTGCTAATATTTTCATGGCAGAGATCGAAACAGAAATAATTGGCCGTAGTGCTACAAAACCGCTTACATGGAAGAGATACATCGATAATGTCTTCTCTCTATGGAACGTAAGCAAAAATGAAATCCAAACTTTTATAGAGCTAGCCAACAACTATCATGCGACCATAAAATTCACGGCTGAAATTTCAGATATTGGGATCACTTTCCTTGACACATGTGTATGCAAGAGCGAAAGATTAAAAAAAAAATCAAAACTTGACGTGCGCACGCACTTCAAACCGACAGAACCGTTCCAGTACACGCATTTTTCTTCCTGCCACCCTCCAGGCGTCAGGAAAGGCTTTATCAAAGGCAAAGTCTTAAGACTTCTCAGAGCAAACTCTTCAAAAACAAAATTTGAAGAAAACATTACTCTATTCAAACAGAGACTACGCAACAGAGGTTACCCCGATAACCTTACAGATAAAACTCTCTCAGAAGGCAATTTCACCGAAAGAATGTCGGTACTACAAAACAAACAAAAAACGCGCAAATAATAAAAAAAAATAATAAAAAATTAAAAAAAAAGAAACAAAGTTGGAAGTCGGAAGTCGGAAGTCAGAAGTCCAAAGTCGGAAGTCGGAAGTCAGAAGGGAATGCCTGCCCCCTCGGGGTTGACACTCGTTTACACGCACTAGAAAACCTGTTTGCAAACGAACATTTGCTATACTGGTACCTTTGGCTTAAAATGGCTATCAAGTGGACGTACTTTGTCCTCACTTAGGCCCTATTTTCATGGTCTCGGGTACCCGCGCCATTTCTTCCTCCCGAGACAGCTTTATCGAGCGTTTACACGAGAAACATTTTTCCATGCTAGCCAAGTCAGTTACCCACAACCTTCATTAAATATTCAACTGCTTGGTTATTCGTCTTTTTTGTTTCATTCCTGTCGTACGATCACCACGGGCGCTGCCTTCATTATAAATATCAGCTTAAAAACGTTAAATGTGGACATTATTGGAACCTGGAAACGCCGTGAGTTGTCTTGGGTAGGCGAGCCAAAGTGTTTATACGAGAAGAAGTTGTCCCGTCTGCCAAGGTTACCCTACCCGCCGAGGTGAGACAACTCGCCGCCGCCTCGGTCCCCTTCCCCGAGTTGTCTCGTTTCTCCGGGACGAGTTCACAACCACATGTAAACGGTCGGTTGAATTTTTCAAAGAAATAAGTGAAAAGTTTCCTCGCCCAGGGTAACTCAGGGGAGAGAGTTGTCTCGGGTACCCGAGACCACGTAAATAGGGCCTTAAACACAAGCATAAGCATAAGCATAAGGTCCATAAGCATAAGCACTAATTACTCACGACGCAAGCATAAGTATAAGCTTACTTTAGAAGAAGGTTATGCGCTTGTTAGGACGGCCCTGACGAAAGCGCAAGCATAAGCATAAGAAGAACGTTAGATTTTGATGTTCTTATGCTTATGTTTATGTCATGGTCGTCCTCATTAGCGCATAACCACCCTCTTACGCTTGCGTCACGAGTGATCATTATGCTTATATGCTTATGCCTATGCTTGTGTCTTTAATTAAGGTCAGAGCTCAAAGAACCGTAGTAAACGTACCTTAGTCACGTACGCGAACAGACATACTCTACTGAGATCCAGCTATTTGCTCGGAACAGGCTACTTTCAGAGGTTCTAAAGTCGACGTCACAGGTAGGGATTTACAAAGCAACTTCCAATCTTTGCACCGCTTGTGGGTTTTTGAGACAACATCGAAAATTTACAACATGACAACACAGCACGAAAAAATACTCCTGCAAGCGGTGCGCTTATTTCCCTTTATACAAGGCGTTAACTTTCGTAAACACAGCATCGTAGCACTAAATCGTCGCTGTCGATTGCTACGTACAAAGTACAGTGAATAATATTCTATTCTAAAAGTCATTTGTTGCAAATCGATGGCCATACAGTTTGGCTTTATAAGTTTTTAAAACAACTGTAAAAACTGTACGAAATCTACTTGTCGCGCGAATTTACGGAGCTTTGTCGCTAGCAATTGCCAACCCAAGCAACTTTTGTGCTGTCTGAATTGACCCACAAAATGCTGTTCAGAAATAATTTTGGATAGAAACCTTTACCACTGGATTCTACGCATTTTATGTCAACATTTCGAAATTGTCTACAGAGCGTAAGGTTTTGTGTGTGTGTGTTGTCATGAGACATACTCGTAAGAACTTCAGCTTTCTTTCTTTTCGCCCCCGAAATGTCCAGAATGTTCAACTTTCAGAATGGAGATAAACTAATTATTTTGAAATTCAGTTTACGTTTGTAAAATTACACCAATATTCAAACTTCAAGCTTTATTCAAGGGCTATTCGAGGGTGACCTTTTTCTTAATTCCACGGAAATGAAAAACTATGTATTCTAACAGTCCGTGGAGAGAAAAGATGGGACTATTAATTACAGCTCGCAGAGAAGTTACTTGTAGGAATTGTCACCATTTGCCGTCGGCTAGAAGCTATGGAATAACATAGATTAATAATAATTATACCGCAGTCAAGTCTCGCATGATTGGTTACCATTATTTTCGTTGACCTCAAAATCAGCATTCGCCGCGAAATGGACTTCCGCCAATCAAACGATAAACGGCGCCGGCATTAGTATGTCAAAAAGGAGTGAAAAGCAAACGCAAGATGGGTGTTCCTGGGTGTTCCCTGGGCTCAATCACATTAGATTTAATTACAAAGATTGCGCATTTGGCTCGAGAAAATGTTGGTTGAAACTTTTCTTCTCTACGCATTATTTAACTTATTCATATGGGCACATGCGCAGTGAAAGAGTTATTATTGAGAGGCGGATTCTTGTGGACACGTGGGCGGAAATTCTTGTGCTTAGACAGAAAACAAGTTGATCTTTGATTAGATAACAAAATGAAAACGTGACTCCGCTCGGGCTGATCTTTGATTACATAACAAAATGAAAACGTGACTCCGCTTGGCTTGCGTGCGGGCTGATCTTTGATTACAAAACAAAATGAAAACGAGATACCTCGTATCATTGTGCTTACACTTGTGAAGGAGTGTACAGTAATAAGTAATCTTGCCTTGTTTTTCTTTCTTTCTGTTTTGCGTGTGTATGGGTGTGGGGTGGGATTCGCGATAACTGAGACAATAAAGGGCGAGTATAGTGTTGGGAGTATTTATTAGTCATCCTTTTCTTTCTATTGGGAATACTATAAGAAAAAGAAAGACTGTATAATCAAGACTTGGGAAACTTGATGATGAAGCAGTCTAGCCAAGCCTAAAAGCGGAGCTCCCCGGTTGATAAAATACTAACCGTATCCTTGAAATAGTAAACTTTCAACGATTGCCTCCTTAGAAAATGGTTGATAATCAGACTAACATTTTCACAAAACCACATCCTGGAACATGTTGGTCATCTGTGGCTTCACCGGTTGGTCCCATCAAAGAACCGGTGCCCATGCTGGCATGCTTGTTCGACGCTGTTCTTGGTCTCGCGGGCATGTTGCTGTCCAGGAGAGTAACCGAGGGAGGCAAGTTTCTGTACTCTGTTTTGTTCGGCTATGGCATCTCTACTCTCTGCTTCCACTGGACTTTGTGGGAGGGCTTCTACCGAGTCTTTGACGTCCAACTTAACTTTCTCCAGGCCATCAACATTGTCTATATGAGTTGCATCATGGTTGAAGAAGATGTATTTTATAGGATAGCCTCCTACTTGCTGATCATGTTCTTCTCTATCTACCCGTTCTTTGCTCATGTTTTGGGAATCACTCTCTCGCAGTCCTGGATCTCTTGGATCACATTTGATGCGATTTGGATCTTCGCTTTGGTCGGTTTGATGATCATTTGGTTCAAAAGGGATTCCTTGGGAACACCGGAGCACCCAAGCCGAAAGGCAATGCTCAATCTGGTATGGAACATCATAATCTCTGTCATATTGGCGTACATCTTCTGGGTCCTTGATGAGGTGGTATGCGTGCAACATGGACAACACAGTGCGGCCATAATCGTCTTTGGACACACTCTATGGCATGTGTTCCTTGGTCTTGGCTTTTATTACATGACGACCCTCATAGTGTTTTTGCGAGCTTCGAGCTTGCGAGTCTACCCTAAAGTACTGGCCTGGCCCAAGAGCAAGCCTTATGTTGTCTTCGTTGTGGTACAATACGAGTTTCTGGACAACGACCGCAAAAACAAAAGTAATTAGTGTAATATGTCTACTCTAAGGGTGCCTTACTTTGGAATGATCCAAATCAGGATCACTGATCCAGCATCACTCGGTGGTGCATCACATGGGGCATCAAAGGAACCGTGAGAGGAATCCTAGCTCAGAACAGATTCGTCGGATCCTTTGATGCACCACGAGTGATATTTGATCACTGATCCTGATCTGGATCATCCCAAAAGAAAGCACCCTAGATTCATGATCTATGTAGGTGTTGTGAAGTGTTTTATTTTTCAGGGTTATTCTTAGTAAGTCCAGGGGCTCCATGATCGCTCGAGGTTTACCCACACTTGTGGTTACTAGGATTCTGGGCAATTTTGTTTAGTCTCGCATTTTTAAAAGTCGTTTGGTTTGTTTTAGTTTCCTTTCTAGAAGTAGACATATTTGGAAATCAAAACTGATCTTCGGTTCTACCTACACCAAAGTTCTTGTTTGGGTTCTCAGTCCAACTTGTCATTAGCTAGGATTTCGTTGGCTATTTTCTACTTCAGTCGATGTCCTAGCAAGTGTGTTTTCACGCATTCATGAATCATGCGGTAAGATGTGCGGTGGAAGCTCCCACGCCAAAGAAACCCACACATGTCTACAATTTAGCTATTTTAGAACGCTTCTAGTTTGCCTAAGTGCAGTTGACGCAGTTGACGCCGAGACTGAAAAAACTCAGAACAGAGCGGAATACAGAGAGTTTGGTGCCTCCCGAAGGAAAGCCTGTGAAAAGCTTTCCCCCCAGAACACGCGCCAACGTAAGGTCGAGTAATGATCAAGACAAAAAAATCTAATGTACAGAGTTGTTGAGAAGTGAAGACGAACTTAAATTCTATCTGGGAGCTGAATCTGACGTTTTGAGCGCTAGCCGTTCATCAGGGCATTGAACCAAGGAGTTTTGAGTTTTATGCCATTTATTCAGGGAAGCTGCATCACTGGTGGAAACTTTATAACTCGAAAAACAAGAATAACGTTTGGTTGCACAACCCATAACTCATTCCGCACTGGCTGTTTTTTTTTTTCTTTATCATTGTCATTATCATTATCAATCTCATTGCCATTGTTATTATTACTGTCATTAACATTATAATAATAATAATAATAATAATTATTATTATTATTATTATTATTATTATTATTATTTATATATTTTCGCTCAGATGAAGGGCAAGGGCCAGAAACCAAGTCAAGCCTTGAGATGCAAGAGTTGCTGTAATCTAACGCCGCAAGATATGAGAACGAATGGCAAAATGAAATCGAGGGCTCTATGGGCCACTGAACGACAAGTACAATTCACAACAACTTTTTTACAATAGAGAGATTTAGCATTGCGTTTACGGCAAACGGAAAACGCCAGGCTGAATTTTCTCTTTGATGAAAAACAATTAAGTTTTTTTGGTTTAAGCTTATCTCCGCCCAGTCGGCGACAGCTATCGAGCAAACACGAAAAAGAGAGAAGTGAGTACGAGAAACACAAGTTTATGCATTTTAGCA
>NW_028145430.1:5507500-5730000 GCF_977016875.1 Pavona decussata | reverse complement strand
TGGAAGAGCCTTGACAAATACAATTAAACCAAAGGAAATCACAGCTACAGCTATTGTGCTCTTCAGATGCATGGCGAGCTTATTCCAAACAAGCTTTTCTTCAATTGCACTGAAAGAGACAACCTGAAGTAAGAACAAGTCCGAGTGTGTTTTCAAACTCTCCACAAGGGGTTACGTCACGGTTTGTGAATCTTGAGAAAATGAGCCTAAATTCTTCAATTTAGTTGTTTGCAATCCGTGTCAATCTTCTCCATCCTTGACCATCCTCGTTCCTTCTCGGTTTACTATCACTTTTTTTACCAAACTGATATTTTGTGGTTTCCTTGGCTTTGAAGGTAATTTTGCACAGAGCAGAAAACGACTCAAGATATCGTGACTTACTCCCTCAAATTTCTGAGTCACGGAATCCCGGCCTGACTGCGAAGAACAGGGGTGCTTATCATTTACACAGAAACTCGTGCATCATCATTAACGAATTAAATTTGAAGTTGTGGGAGAGGGAACCGCTACAGAGTATATCCACGTCAGCCAGAGAGACTTACTTAAATAGTAGAAAAATGGCATTGCCTAAATTCACAGCCCAAATTCTCTGAAGCTTTCCAAACAGAATGGCGCGAACCATTTGATTTTCCAACCGTAATTACCGATTTTCGCATGTAAATGGTAAGTACCCCAGTGCACTGGGGCCCTCTAATGACAACATACTTAGAAAATATTTCAGCTTTTAGCTTTGTGACTGTGAAATTGAACATGCTTTAAGTGATCAAAGGGTTTTGGTAAGAAAGGAGAGTTTGCCATTTCGGTCAAGGGCAAACAGGGATGATTACGACTTGGATCAGGAGTCCATAACCCCGAAAGTCCATCCTCCATGTGGAGCAATTTTCAATTGAGTGTCGAAAGTAATCCGGGATTACATTGGTTTTGCTCTGCTCTGCTCTGCGATAGGTCTAAAAAATTCACGCCACCCTCTCAGCCAATCAGATGCAAAACTAAAACCAATCGCGAATTGGTCACTCGCGTTTTCCCGCGCTTCAGGCCGGTAATACGCGTTTTACTTTGAGTTCTCATTGGCTCTCTCGGATAATTTCCTATGTTCTGACTGGCCGTTGTGATTACTTTGGTTTTGGTTTTCGACACACAATCGAAAAGCACTTTATATGTGTAACGGCGTTTTCACAAGCAGAGTCATTTTTAGATAAGCCTTTCACGCAAGAAAAATACTGTTTCCTACGTCATCCGCATCCATCGAATGAGAAAATGCATTGAAAAGAATCTATCTATAGCAATTAGTCAAGAAGAATCATTTGAAAGTGCCAAATATTCGTGCTGTTTAATTATTAGAATGGACAAAGGATTTGGCTCTTGTTAAAAACAATCGCTTGTGATTGGTTATCCGAACTAATGCCTTATCTAAGACATAGTTAGCCAAGCTTAAAAGCGGACCTCCACAATTCCTTTTTAATAGCATTTATATACATGCTACTCTGCTTATTGTATAAACGTAATACCGTTACAAATTCTTCATCCTGTCTTGAGTTATATATATCTTAAGTGCATATAAAGCACACTTTTTAAGACCTGGCTAAACTAGGAGACATTGTTGCGGAAACACTGTTGCGGAGGCAAATGTTTCCCAGTTTAGCCGCGCGGGAAACATAATGTTGCGGAAACAAATTTTGCTGCTCGGAAAAAAGAAAATGTTTTTGCCTCAGGTCAAAAACATTTTTGCTACCCAGACACAAATTTTGCTTCCGAAACATATGTTTCCCAGTTTAGCCACCATGAAAGCAATGTTGACTAAATTCCAGTGCTACTCATTAAAATGTTTCCTAGCAACAAAGTTAGTTTATTATTATACGCATGCGTAACCCTCTGTTTTCCGAAACAGTGTTTCCTCGTTTAGCCACCGGGGCAGCAAAACATTTTGTTTGCTTCCCGCTAGTTTAGCCACCTCGGAAACATAACAAGAAACAATGTTTCCTAGTTTAGCCAGGCCTTTACGCGTCAGCGGAAAATGTTTTGAACCGTAAGCTGTTCTTGTTGATCGTGCGAGATCACATTGCTGAATTCCAATGACGTTCGAGACCACAAAACACTTGTGGATGAAACAATTACGCTCTCTCTCAAATATTTCTCCTGTGTAAACTAATAATGTTATTTTGTTAATGGCAAATAAATTGAATTTGAATTTGAATTTGAATTTGAATGTATTTGCGTAACGTTTGAAATGCGTACAACAAAGAAAATTTGGCTACCAAGTAATGTCTCCGCGCGTGCAATTTGGCCGTGCGGATTAAAATAAAATTTTTGTTACAAAAATTTATTACTCTGTAAATATTCTTCGTACAGAAATATTTATAGTCTCATAATAAACGTTACAAGAAAAGAAATAAGGAAAAATAATGTTTGGTTATGGTTCCAAATATTTTAACGTTTACTTTAAAAGTAGGGCGTACTGTTTACAAATATGCGCTGGGAATGAATTACACAAGTCGAGCACAAAATGTTCAAAAAAATGAATGACTCTAAGAATATTTCTCCTAAAGAAATAATTCTAGTCTCTGACTAAAATTTAAGAAAAAAATACAGGAAAAATAATGTTTGGTTGTGGCCTGGAGCGTGTTTACAAAACTTGTGAGCTGTGAATTGCGAACGAATTATACAAGTCCAGCACAAATTGTTCAAAATTATCGCGATCCTGGAGATTTCCTATTGCGCTGAGACGACGTTATTTTGCGACTGAATGTCGTCTCAAAATGACGGTTTTTGATTGGCTCAAAAATTGTCATGTAAGCATGACAGCACGGCACTTAAATGGGTTCGGCGCGCACAGATTAAAATCTTACTTCTGTGAATGAACATGCGACGTTGGATGGTGTTGTTTATTTCTTTTCATTTGAGTTTAAAAATGCTTCTGACATTGTTCAAGGACCACTTATAATATTTTTTTTTTGGGGTGAACATGTACCTTGGTACAGCGGATACAACTTTTTTCTTGAAGATAAGCGAAAAAGAGTGATTATAAATTCGATGAAGAGAAATTTACTTAAAAGACATTCTTAGGTGTGAAAGCGGCCAAGGTAAATAACAATGAGTTTAAATTCGAATAAATTATGGCATTTTCAAAGCAAAAAGATCTTTTTTTTTTTCTGATGTCTCTTATCTCTAGAAAAAAATGCTCCAAGAGCGCTGCTTCGTTCTCTTTCATGGCTCAGGTTTGTCAATTTGATCTTCTTGTCGTAGTGCCGAACGGCAGACTCGGAAATTTTTACAGTTTTCTTCGCCGCTTGTTTTCTGTTAAATTTCTTAATCTCCACGCACCTAAACTAGGATAACAATGCTCTGCTTTTGTTTTTGGGTACTAGTATGGTTACCCTTTTTATTTTTCCTTCTGGTTGTGAGGTTTATTCATCACTGTTTTCATGCTGTTGTTTTTGTCTCGGCGGTAACGACCTTTCAATAAAATTTGCTGGTAAAATGTTTAAACCCACTAGCTCGTCTATTTCTCTTACAGAAACAGTTCTAGTCTCTAAGTAAACGTTAACAAACGGAGAATACAGAAAAAATAATGCTTGGTTGTGGCCCGAAATATTTCAGTGAGCGCTTAAAATTAGAACGTGTTTTATGCGCTGTGAATTGCGAATGAGTTACGTACACAAGTCCAGCACAAACATGATGTTCAAAACAATTCATAACTCTGTGAATATTTCTCGTACAGAAATAATTCTAGTCTCTAAGTAAACGTTAACAAACGGAAAATACAGGAAAAATAATGTTTGGTTGTGGTCCTAAATATTTCTATGAGCTTTTAACCCTTAAATTAGAGCGTATTTACCAAACTTATGCGCTGTGAATGGCGAATTAGTTGGAGAAGTCCAACACAAAACGTTCAAAACAATTCATAACTCTGTGAATATTTCTCGTACAGAAATAATTCTAGTCTCTAAGTAAACTTTAACAAACGGAGAATACAGGAAAAATAATGTTTGGTTGTGGTCCTAAATATTTCAGGGAGCGCTTAAAATTAGGGCGTGTTTACAACACTAATGCGCTGAGAATGGCGAATGAATCAGAGAAGTCCAACACAAAATGTTCAAAACAATTCATAACTCTGTGCATATTTCTCCCACGGAAATAATTCTTGTATCTAAGTAAACATTAACAAACGGGGAATACAGGAATAATAATGTTTGGTTGTGGCCCGAAATATCTCAGGGAGCACTTAAAATTAGAGCATGTTTACAAAACTTATGCGATGCAAATGGCGAATGAATTCCAGCACAAAATGTTCAAAACAACACATAATTCTGTAAATATTTCTCCTACACAAATAATTCAAGTCTTAAAGTAAACGTTAACAAAAGGAGAATACAGGAAAAATAATGTTTTTTTGTAGTCCGAAATATTTAAACGTTTACTGCGTATTTAAAAATGCATGTGCCCTGCAAATGAATCACACAGGTCCAACACAAAACATAACTCTGTGAATAGCTCTGTGAATGTTCAAAATTAATTTATCCACGAATATTTGTCGTATGGCAACACCTTAAGTATTTGTGTATAATTTGAAGTATGTTAAATATGGAGAATTAAGCCTGGTTCACACTTGCGACATAACGACATAACGACATAATCGCTTATGTCGGTAATGTGAACACTGACATAAAGACATAAGGTTAGGTGAAAAGAATACTTTAAAAATGGTGGAACAAACACTTGTTGCCTTTGAGAGGATTTAATTTGTTTCTTCGACGAAGGCGTCGTCGACGACAACAAAGGGAAAAAATTGCTAGAAGAAAAGAGTGGTTGCGTCCAGTATTTCAGGAAGAAGCTAGAAGAGCATCTACACCTCTTTTATCATACAATATTGGATAAGTTCGAAATGCTTCAGCAAGTTCTTCTTCATCTACACGAGCTGCACCAGGTTTGCTCCATCATATCTTCCAACTCCACAGTAGCCGCCATATTGAAAATAGTGCTTGTGGCGAACTGGGTTCGACAATTTTGCCGCTCTCTGATTGGTGGTTTGTTGTGTCGTTATGTCGAAGTTGCTCACACTTGTTTGACAGCAACATAACGACATAACGACATGGACATAACGGCATAAAGAAAAGATCAGTTGTTTCCTTATGTCGTTATATCGATGTCGTTATTTGCCAATATGTCATTATGTTTACATGTTCACACTGCTAACATAACGACATAACGTCCTTCTTATGTCGTTATGTCGTTATGTCGTTATGTCGCAAGTGTGAACCAGGCTTTACCGACAGTTGCCTGCAAAAATGCATTTAATTTCTATGCGACTTGCGAGTTGCTTACTCACCCAGCTCACCACATGTTTGTTTCAACTGACATTTTGCCTGTTTGTTCGTCGCTCTCGGATTTCAAATTTGCTTATTAGTCGCCTGCTTTCTCGACATATGTAGTTTGACAACATATTCAACGAATACAAGAAATTAGTGTTGTTCAAAATTCTCGTTTGTTTTTCTTAATTAAAGAAGTAAGCCATCCCACTTCCCGCTGAAAAAACGCGGGTTGCCGCACAAGTTGAGTGTGACATCTCACGGTGGCTTACAAAGAGGGGCGGACGTACGTACGTACGTACACCAGACGGACAGTGACGTCATAACCAAAAATTTTCGCATACATGGGTTTACCAACATCTCTTATTAATGGGGCTCCGCGGAGCTCCGCTAAGAATATTTCTACTAAGTGAAAACGCCGTTTCACAGACGCAGTATGAAAGATGGACGCTGTGCATTATGGGATTGAAGACTAAGTAAGGGAAAATTTGACGTGTTATGGATACCTTCATTACCAAAAACTTGTGAAATTAATTTCATTTCACTTAAGGTTTATATCTGTAGATTTAAAGCCAATAAAATAAGCTATTATGAAATTTGTGTAGCCGTCGTCATGCTTTCGTGCAATAATTTTTGTGCCACTGGCTTTTGTGATCTCAGTGATGCGAATAACTTGTAGATTTTATCCCAAATAGCTAGTGATGGCTTAAGCGCAGTTCGCGATGCCCTAATGACAACAAATGCCTCTGACATATCATTGACGATGAAAACTTTCTCCTTCTTTATGACGCCTATTCGTCAAAACTTGATTTTTGCACTGAAAAATTTCCGAGAGCTAACACACACAAATGGAGCGAGATTTCTTAAAAAAATGATTGACCCAAACTAATCCAATCACACAGTCCCGCTTCTCATTGCGAGTTGGTAAAAATGCAAATTTGTGGTTATCATTTAGTGTAATTATGCCGGTTGCACTTCTATCGTTGCGGTCAATAGGAACTTAAAGGAAAACTATAAAAAGCCGATTTGAATTCGCTGCATAAGTTCATTAAACTTGATGTTTACTAGAAAGTACCGGCATCAAACTTCATTGTCTTTTTTAATTTGTTTTTATTTTTTCTCAAAACGGACTGCCAAAGTTGGGAATGCGGCTAATCTAAGAGTGCGGCTTATACACGAGTGTTTACGGTACTATTGGCAAGGGGAAAGACCTTAACCATCAGTTTTTTTTCTCGAAAAGAACAAAACAAAACAAAACAAAACATTATAAGGAGCTTTGTTTCTGAAATCCTCTCTGAAACCAGCGAAGCGAGGCATGCATATTCACGGTCACGACAGATTATTTACGAACTTTCACTCTCACGGTATTAATGTAAATTCTCCTTAATGACTTCCATATATTTCTTTTACTA
The DNA here is from genome assembly GCF_977016875.1 of Pavona decussata. Taxonomy (NCBI): domain Eukaryota; kingdom Metazoa; phylum Cnidaria; class Anthozoa; order Scleractinia; family Agariciidae; genus Pavona; species Pavona decussata. The sequence continues at coordinate 5,723,282 of NW_028145430.1, read as the reverse complement.
GTAGTTCTGAGAATTTGGTCTTACACCAAGTCAACAACCCTTAGTTGATAATTTTGGTTATTCTCATCACCTCTTTGCTCGACAATGTATTGATATTGTAACGAGAAATTTAATGTTGATCGCTCTGAGAGTAAATGGTGAAAAGAAGGCAGAAACTGATGAGAATTATTCGATCATTAACTACTCTTTTGTAGTTTTAGTCTTCCGTCTTAGGAAGTAACTCTTAACTGTTATTTCCTATATAACAGTTAACATTTAGAAGTTTGGGCTTTATAACACTTAACATTAAAAACTAACAGTAAACCTCATCTAGCCTCCATTTTACCCTTTGCTGTAAAAGTTACGCCCAAAGCTCTCCATTTTTATGTTAAATATGCCTATTGAAAACTACGAAAATTATTACTTTGAAAACGGTTATTTCTGGCAAATCGCTCAATTTAAGACTCGCAAAATTTGCCCGAATTTCGGTTCTCGCAAAGCTAGTAGAGAGCTTTTTAATCTAGGAAATTCTCACGCAGCTTTAACAGTCAAGCATGTCTACCACAGAAGACACTCCAAGTTACGATTTTTTCAGTGGAATGGTATTAATTAAACTTAGTGAAGTTTGCTGTGCCTATGCTTCGAAAGAAATAATTTTAGGGAACAGTTATGAAAGTGCCTTGTGCTTGTCCATGGAGAGAAACGCACCTAATTTGCGAACAACGGCCGGAGGACAAAATTCTCAATTCCTCTGGTGAGAAACATTGATTTGAAATATTCCATTGGAATAAAAGAAAGAAATGATTATTTGCTCGACTAGCAAAAAATAAGTGAAATAAAAAGAGATCTCACCTTCAAATTCTCTAGTGACTCTTGAACGTAGATCTTGAACGATCTGTACTGTGAGAGGTTTCGACGTAAACTGATGGTTCAGGGTTTGCTCGAACTAATAGTAATGATTCCTTTGCTTTAATTTTTAAGGAGAGGTATGCTCTTATTGGTCGAAACAACTGAAGTGCAACCATAATTGCACTAAATGATAACCACAAATTTGCATTTATATCAACTCGCAGTGGGTAGCCGGGACTAAAAACGTTGGTTTGTTGGGGTCAATCATCTTTTTAAAGATCGAAATGTCGGTTTCAGGTCGTTTATCACTAACAATAGCGCTAGGTTATGAAAGAGAGGCGACTTGCCACAGGAAGGGTGGAAGGGTGTGTTCTCTTTGTAAATTGCTTGTTCGTTTGTGACCGTTCCCGGAGGCATTTGTGTATTTTGCACGCATTTTCTATCCCTCGAATATCGAGCAACGTGCTACAATTGGGAAGCCAATGTGTATTGCCATAAAGGAGTTCCTTTCATTTATTCCATTTAATACTAGCAGTTGGCGAGGACAAAAAAGTCGTAATAGACCTTATTCGATCTTCTCATTAAGTAGCACTATAAAACGGTATTTGGCCATGTCTTTATTGATTTGTATTCACAAATAGGCGGCATTCAGTCACAAAATCCTTCAAGCAGAAAATTAACAATTTTTGAGTCCAAATGCCTGCACGTATCTGTCCGAATTTCTTTCAAATTTCATTACCTGCCACTGAAATGAAAAACTGTTACCTGAGAATACTTATTGAAAATATTAAAGTTTAAAACAAGGGGACAGTTCTCTGATGGATATCATAAACTCCCCGTTTATTAAGTTCGCACAATTCACACACCATTGAGAACGGCACGTACGGAATTTTCTTCTAGAAAATTACTCGAGGTCGGGGTGACGCGGCAACAACAACAACAACAATCTTTATTCGTGCCCAGAAATTATACAGTGTTACATAAATTCAAGAAAGAAAAATTACTAAGGAAGGGGGGACAGCCACTTAGAAATAGCAAGCTAATCGAGCTAAGTGGCTGGGCCAAGCGGAAACATTTGCAAATACCCTACATTGAAATAGAGCTAAGGACACGATTTACCATTCACACACACACGCACACACAAAAATAACAATAAACAAGGGGAAGTGCACACGCAAAACTGGAAAAATAAAGTACATCAATGAGCCAGTCAGTAGTTGGAGATAAGCGATTCTTTTAAGAGGACTTTGAAACAGGTACGACTCTTGGATTTTAATGACTCTTCATTGGAATTCCAAACTTTAGCTCCAAAAAACGAATGTTAAATTTGCCATAGTTGGTCCTCGCTTTAGGCAGATAGTATGAGATCTTACATGCCAATCTTGTTTGATATTGATGTACTTTGTTGATACTCCTAAAAAAATATCATTAAAAATTAAGGACAATCTATCGTTAAAAAATTAAGGGCACTCTGGGAATAGCTAAAAGGCCCTTAAACATTTGCAGTGGGAGATCAATCAGTCCATTATTTTATGGAACAAAAATATTTTAAGAAGGGGGTCGCTGGGATTTTCGATTTTGCGGTTTTGGCCATTCTTAGATCGGTTTTTCGGCTTTTGCACCGAGAATCCTCGATTTTCGGTTTTAACGTTTGTTGCGGTTTGCGGTTTTTCCTTTTCTAGCAGTTGGTTTTCGGTTTTCGGGAAAAATATGAGCAGTTTTTCGGATTTGTACAATTCCGGTCAGACGTGAATGATTGGTGAAAGATTTCAATCGAATCTCCCAATTCACGTCTTAGTTCTTAAAACTTCAATGTGGAATTCTTGATTTTTAATTGAGGTTTCAGGGCTACAGGCTAGCTATTTGCGATCGTAAAATTCCCCCCGAGTTCTCTAGCGATTCAATGGAGGATTTATAATGTTTTCCAAATTTAAACACAGATTTGTCCCACAAATTTCGTGATGATATTAAAATAGTGTGGAAATTTGGTTGTGTAAATTTTCGGTTTCGATAGATTTATATGCGGTTTCCGGTTTTTATCGAGTTTTGTTGCATTTTTTTCGGTTTTGGGCGATTTTTTTGTGCGGTTTGGCGGTTTCTGAGAGGCCCCAATGCCCCCCTCTTTAAGAATGATTTTCTGAACTAATATTAATGATTCACCTAAGGCAAGCAAGTTTACGATTAAAAATAGCATCGGAAGTCATTGTGTTTAATATGGTTTTTGAGAACCGAATGAGCTAACTTATGATGCTTTTTAGTCATTTTTTGTTTAATAGAGGGCAACCTTACAGCAGTTGTTTGTTGAGATAGAGCTCGAGAAACACAAAACACCAACTAAGTGGCCATGCATATCATCAGAGCTTATCCCGCTTATTCCTTTGCATGAAGCAACAAGGAGTATTGCTTCTCCTCTTGGATGGGATGCTAGTCCATCGCAGGCCGGCTACCCTCAGCATTTCGGCAGGTTTTCTCAAAACACAAGGACTCAGAACGAGGCTCAAACACGGACCTTTCGATACAGAGTCCAGGGTTGGGTTGCTCGAAGCATGGTTAGCGCTAACCATTGGTTAAGAGGTATTAAAATCTATAGGTTGTCATGGTATTTAACCCGGGTTAGTGCTAACTATGCTTCGAGCAACTGGGCCCAGTGCGTTAACCATTTGGACGCTGCGTCGCTTTACAGCTAACCTTAAAAGGAGCAAGAAAAATCTCATCAGGAACAAGAATGAGTATAATATGGAGATTGCAAACTACGAACTCGAAAGCCTTATCTTAACTCTCAGGGTGCATCACCGTGAAGAACGAGGCTTCATCACGTTTGCTGTCTTGAATCTTTCCATTGTTCTTTATTCCGAAGTTCATGGGTTAAACTCCATTAATTTTTAGTCTCTTTTAATAAAAAAGTTTAACGGGGCTTTCAGGAGCTGTTCAAATTCAATGCTCCAAAGTGAACGCTTCATTTTATTTAAGAGCCAGTGAATCGAATTAATTGCTACCTTGCGTGACCTGACCAAAAGACGCTCACACGAAAGATCGCATGATTTTTTCCAAAAATTGACGCCTCCTTAAACTCTTTGGGCGGATTATTAATACGATGTGTAACTTATAGGCAGTGGTTTAGAGTGCTTTTCGATTGAGTGTCGTAAAACCAAAACCACACTAATCACAACGGCCAATCAGAACAAAGAAAAATATCAGAGGGAGCTAAGGAAGTACTCGAAGTTATGTTACTTGGATAAATCACCAAATTTCCAGAACTAACCAAGAAATGAATGCATGCTCAACAGTTAGGAGAATTAGCTTTCAGGTCTCGGGAATTTCTTGTTTTTGAAACTCGCAAATTGTAATTTGACTCTACGCTAGTATATTAACTGCGTGCTTTCAAAATTTGCCGATTCATGTTTTAATTACGAATTACACCGAATATTCATTATTTCAATCAACAAAAACAACACAAAGAGGAAAGGAAAAACAGACTTAAGCGGCTGGGGAAGTCGATTTATATAAAATTTCACGTAAAACCGGAAAAATAAAAACACAAGTACATCCTGTAAAATTTGCGTGTTTTCTTTCCAATACATGTTTAAGCTAAGCACTGACAAACAACTTCTTGTGATAACTTTTCTGAAGAACTGATTAGCTCATGTACACGATGACCTAACCAGTATTGAGTAGAGCACTCTTTTCTACACGTAGAAGAACATACGTGAGGGCAAGAAAAGGGAGTTTTGGTCACCAGCTGTTAAAACTAACTAAGGCTAGATTTAGGCCCGTCAGTGATAGGTCTCACTACTTGACCTTAGCCTGCGAGACGGGCGCAAACTGGGGGAGTTTGCGAGGAGGAGAAAAGTGCGAGATAATTTTCTTTCATCCCAGTCCCCCTCCGTTGTTTCCCTCTCCATTTTTCTTCCCTTCCCCTCCCCTGCCGACGCCTTCCACGTAGGATACTTGACCTCAGTACAGTACTATGTTTTACTAATTTTCGTCCCAAAGGGAAGGCCACCTATTTCATAATAACACACTGTCACAACTTTTTGTCGCAACGATTTTTGTCGCGTAACTCCATGTAATTTTTTATCGTACTGAAGTTGCAACCGGCGGCGATTTCATCGCGATTTGTTTGTCTTAGCAAAATTACAGTGCAAGTTTCCTTCATAAACAAAAGCCACGCGCCCGCTCAAAAGGGAAACTGCTCGAGTACTCGTCTCAGTCATCGCGTCTCGTGAGTTGCAACTCAAACTGCGGCGATAAATGTACTTACTTGAATCAGAAGTTGTTTTACCAGCACAATTTTAAAGTTGCAACTTCACCGCGGCAAACATTCATCTTGTTTCGTGAGTTGCATTTCAAACCGCGGCGTCAAATGGCACCTCAGTGCGGCAACAGAACGTAATCAAAACAGTTTATTTTGCGTCGTGTGGTCCCCTGCATCCAAAAGTTATAAATCAAAATTAAATAGAGATATAGACAGATTAAATTTCATCGCATCTGTTCATCCCGTAGGGTTCAACAGTCTTTAAATCCCTAAAGGAGATTAGTCTGGGCGTGGCTCAAGCTTTTTTTTTTTGACCCCACAAAAGAGACAATTTTAAAACACAGACAAATATATTTTTATATTTCTTCGCGTGCAACCCTAAACGAGACTATCACGGCTAAATCAGGAACCAATGGGCTTCTGGCCATGGCTAAATATAATGGCGTTTTGCCGAGAACACCCTTAAAATCCGAAGTTTACACCCCTAAGCGAGACGACGAGTATCCCCACCCCTGTCATATGAGTCTCGATAAACTCCAGAAAGAAAAAAAAAACATAGTTTTATCAGGGTGGAGATCCGCCGGTATCATGGACACTGTGAAGAACGTTCAAAGTAGCCAGATTCTTCGCTCAACTCCCACGTTTAGCGACAATTCCACGAAAATTGTTTGCAATTCGGATTTTCACACTTAGTTTTGTTAATGTTGTCTCAATAAATTCTGATTCTTTGTGTAACTCGTGTTAATTTCTCTTATTTTGAATTCGCGTTAATTTCCTTTATTGGTAAGTCTTCCTTCAATTTAAGTCACGTTAATTTCCTTTAACAAGGCGTCCATTTTCTGGGAAGTGGGAGAAGTCTTTGCAAGTGCTGTGGTGTCCCATACGCAAGCAATCGCTACCCAAAAATGTGGCCCGCCTTGTATGCAGCTGAGACAAGAAAAGATATGACTGGTCTTCTCACCTGGGAAATAGCCGCTGGAATACATAGGAGAGTCGGTGGTACTTTGACGAAACTGTACATGCACTCATGTGGCTAAGACTACTACTGACTTGAGTGTCATAAAATTTATTTGCTTCAATTATCATGAGTTTGTATACAATATTTATTCGTTATCATTTATATTATAAACTTTATAAAAAAAGACATACCAATAAGTACAGTTTATTTACACTGCTAGAAATTGGTTCTGATCGCAATCCGAGACAAATTTTTAAGTAAATCGAGAGTTTCTATGAAATAAGCACGAGATGTGCGTGGAAACGCACAAAGCTGCGGTGTGCGTTAATTCAGTGTTAATTTCAGAAAGGAAATAGAAAACTTTCTTTCCTTGTCTCCAAACCGGTGACACTTATCCATTTCTTAATGATTAGATTTTTTTCGCAAAACGCACTCACTGAGTAGAGTTTGTAACCTTTGAATATCAGTTTATATAACCACGGATATGAAGTTAGAATAGACTCCCTCTCATGTCTCGATCAATAGATGTGTGAATTATCTACTTTCCATAAACGGCTCGGTTTGATACTTCCCATAAAATATATTCAAGTAACGAAACAGCACTACAGCCCGGGGCGGGGGGGTTCTTGGGTTAAGTTTTGCTGGGTATGTGCCGCTGGCCTCTCAGAGCCCCTGCCCCATTATAGTCTATTTTGTGGCCAGTTATAGACCCCATCTTAGTCACTTTTTGGGAAAATGTAATTTTCGCGATCCCAACTAAGTCACTTTCTATTTATGCATCTACTTTCAAGAACAGAATGTAATGCGAGGTGATTGTTAAATTTAATAAACAACAACTTTCTGAACTTTTTAACCGAGACCATTTTGAATCCCTACTTAATAGAATTTTCTCGCCCCAAAATCCGAAAATGTGCAACCCCATTCTGGTAACTCTATTGAAAATGCGACCCCATTCTAGTCAATCCAGTCGTGAAAATGCGACCCCATCCAACGGCACATCCCCATTAGCCTCTTATAAGAAAGTAACCCCCCCCCGGGGGGGGGGGGGGGCGCTACAGTAACAAGTTAAACGGTTGAAATGCAAAACTTTGAACTAAATTGCGTGACTACGGATTTAGTAATAAGATGGAAAATTAGGCCTAGTTCAACTGCTACAACTTGATAGTACGCATGAGGTACCTCACTGAATTAAGCCTTTCCTGTTTTCTCCTGTCATTACAAGCTGAATGTTACCCAAACTGGCAAAGCCTAGCCTACAGAAACAAAGCGCTTCCAAAGCCATTTTAAGTGAAGGTGGTGAATGTCTTACTCATCACTTTGAGTTTCTGGTTGGTCACGCCAGCTAAAATAATATTACAATATACTTAAGTACACTTGTGGTTCAAACGTTCTTCAAGGCACTTTTATATGGGAGTATACCCTACGATGTTCCCATGTCCTGATTCGTCGTTTGAAAATTTCCATTAATAAGCTGGTTACACATGCAAAGTGCTCGAATGACAGAACTTTCCTTTTAAGACAGAAGCTGTTATTGAATGCTGCAGACAGCACTTTTGTTCTGTTGCACAGAGGATGCAATTGGAAGATCTTTGATTCTGTTTTGCCTGATCATCTCCAGTACCTAACAATTAAAAAAGAAATAACAAAAAAACAATGTTAAAAAGGATGTGTTGTACAACTTTTACCTCAATTTTTTTAATCAAACAAATCAATTTTAACCATTGCACTGCCAGTACTTCTATACCTGACATGGCATTTTACAAACGCTGGTGTCAGGCTTACATATAATTTGTGAGAAAGTAAGAAATTCTCCACCAAGTTTAGAAAAAATATCACAAATAAAGGCTGGGGGTGTTCATTTAGCATTTGTTTGTTTTTTTAATCAGATTTGGATGTCGGTTTCTTTTAAATGGAACCTTGAATTTAGTACTTTAAAATTTCAGCCTTTCTTGATGTTCCATTTGGTTACCATGGTTACCAGTACACTTTCCTGTGAGGCCTAGTCCTTGCTAGCAGCTGACCTTTCAAAATACTTTGCTAACAAACAAGATACTCTTTTTTATGTTGGATGAGTCACTAAGATGCAAAGTGAAATTATGGAATACACAAATGTTAATAACCTGAGCACATAAACATTGTCACAAAAATAATAAAAGATTTACATACCTCTATACATTCAAAGAAGTCGATAGAATTTGTTTTGTCCAAGTCAATTTTCCTAAAAATATTTTCTATTTCTTTCTTAGTATACAAGAAGCCTGTGCCGCCCTGTTGAGATACTAAGTCCAGCATCTTCTCCAGCTCATCACTGTCTATAGTCTGCAAGATATGACAACAAATGATAATCTCTGCTCAACAAGTACACATAGATAATGGTCAGTTGATAAAAAACACCATTTTGTTTTTATGATTTTTTTAACCATATCGTAAAAACATTTAGTGTGTACAGCCAATTTCTATGCACAGTCTGTACTGTTGTACTTTGTGTTAAGAAATGAATCAAAGGGGTGTTTAATGATTCCAGTATGACTAGAATTCTGGTAGGATATCAAAATGCACGTAAACTGTATGTTTGTATGTCTGAATGGTTAAAACTGAAAAAAGTGAAACAGACAGTCATACTGTGTTTACATGATAGCAGAACTGATGAATTTTTGTAATTGAATAAGAATCTTGATACAGTACATACAGTTACAAGGGTGAACTCACAAATGTATGACTTTTGTACAAATATACAATTTTGGAGTAGAATTATTTAAACAAATACAGAGCCACGAGAGAGAACTGGGGTGAACTGGCATGCCTGTTTGCCAGTGATACTCTAGAACCATTTAGACAACCCTTTACTATTCATTGCATGGTACAAAGCTAATGACTTACTCCATTTCTGTCCAGATCCGCCTCTACAAACTTCTTCTCAGCAATAAGAACTGTGCTCAATGGAACATCAGGATATCGGGTGGCAATTTCCTGTAAAGCATATCAAAAACAGTCATTCCAATCAGTGATTTCTACAGTCAACTCAGGGGCCAGTTCTGTCTACCTGCCTTCAGAAGTGTCCACAGTAAAGAGAGTTAAGCAACAGACAGGCAAGTGAAATTCAGTCATAACTAGCCAGTCTATTCATGCATGCCACAGTCAGGTTTGCACCTTACAATGACCTCTGCTTTCAGGGAGACTACCGGTACTGTGATCTTCAGAAAGTAATAATAAATTGTTTAAAATTAAGCAAAGTTGGGAGAATGAAAGTTCAACTTGGTCTAAATCCCTGACATACAATCCTCACATAGGACAGGAACAGCGAAAAAAAAAAAAAAAAAAAATGTTTCCTAGAATCCCCTTCCACAGGAAACCAAACCAATTATAACAATATTATTTCAAAATATCAAAACTTGTGGGTGAACAAATATCCAAAAGCAACTTTCCCTGAATACAAACAAAAATTCACAAACCTGGTATAACTTTTCAGGGTCTTCAAATGGATTGTCATGATTATCTTTGTTATTGACTTCAGCTGGTACTAGTAATCCTCCATCCTTACCCCCTTTCTCTTTTTTTTTCTGTGCTGGTCTTTTAGGTTTGCGTGCACTTGATGGTCGCCGCTTCTTTGTCTCCTAAACATGTGTTAGAAGGAAGCTGAGATTTCATATTTTTATACTTTAAAATATTAACCTTTTGAATCACCAAAGTGAGCATATATAGAAAGCATTTCTGTCAAGTTTGCTTATTCAATCTCTGAGCTTTGATGCAAGTACATAAAGTGTAGTAAGATATTCAGCTAGGATAGGGGTATGAATTTTTACATTGTCATAATTTGCGAGCTCAAAACTTAAAAACAAATTGTATTATGTCAGGTTATAATAAATGTCACATGTTCATTGACATACCTTATTCTGGTTCTTTTCTGCCAGCTAGAGCATTAGGAAAAAATAATATTAAAAGAAGATCAATTAAACATTTTCAGTTATTTGTTACTTTTATAACTTCTAAGCATGATGTTTAAAATCCATCATTAGTTCCAAGTGTAATCAAATGCCATCTCAGCCAACCCTCTGAGAAGTTGTCATTTCAAGGAATTTTGGTCAAACAATTCCTAACATTACAGAGGGCAAATTCCAAAGTCAAATTGCATACTAGTTAGGGACTTACCAGATTATGCCAATGGATCCGAGGCAATGAAAAATAAATATTATCTGGTTTTAAAACCAAAGACAAACTTAAAGAACAAGCAAGAACTACACTCATTGGAAGGGAACCTCCACTTTTACCACAAGTTGATAGTAAATTTTTGGAAATGATGTCTAAATTGCAAAGGTTAGCTAAAAAACTGGCAATAACATTATTGGACAAGATTGTTGTCCATTTTCACTTTTAAATTTCCTGTGCACCTGACAGTTTTGGATTTTTACGACATCATATGGTTATTGCCATATTTGTCAGGAAGCAGAAGTTCTTTTGTACGAAATAATAGGGCAAACAATTTGTGATGTCATGAAATCCAAAATGGACGTGTGCAAAAACTTTAAAAGCAAAAAGAAGCGATGATAAAATTATCCTGTTTTGTTTGATATGAAATATTCCATGTTTTCCAACTTATTTTGAAAATACTAGACTGATTGTATTTTCAACATTTGAACATCAACATTTTAACATCTTCTTTCTGTATTTCTCCTGTTGGTCACCAACCCCAGATCTCCAGGTTACACTTGGTCAAAACACAAGTTCGAGTCCTGGCCAGGGTGCAGAAAAAATGCCTTTTGTTTTTTTTATCTTTTTTTTCCGCTGAGTACCAGCTAACACAGTGCAGTGGTATCCTGGAAGCTCATAATGTGATAACATGAACATGAAATCTAAATATAGACTTTGTGCTTTTTTAGTTTGGCAAGAAAGGCTCAAACAGATTGAGATTGTGGTTCTGTGAAGTTAGTAGGGAATTTTTTATGAAATGAAAGGAGAAAGTATGATGGAGAAATGTCTGAGGGTGTTTCGAGCTTGGTCATGTATTCTTTTTTGGCAGTGCAAAGATGGTTTGACGCTATTAAAGCAATAATAAAACAGTAAAATTAGTCTAGTGGAAAATAGTCAGATATGTGTGATGCAAGTGTTAAGGTGAGGCACTCTCGTACTGAAGGTGTTTTGGTTCAAATCCCGGTAAGACTGAAGGATGAGCTCTTTTATTTTTCTTTTCCTTTCTTCACCACTCCAAAGACTCCAAATAAGTCTACAGCAAAGTTCGGAAGAACATATTTCTCACACGGCCTGATTCGCTAGCAAACTGGTCACCATGTAACCTCATTATCCCCCATAAATATGTTTTCTGATAAAAATAAAATAAATTATTTAAACTCTGAGTTTTATAAACTGACATCAGGTTCATGTGATTGGCTGAGTTTGATGATTAGGGCAAAGCACTAAAACTATTCAATTAGCTGGAATAAGCTTAAGTCTTGGGGAAAAGGTTAAAAAATCTGAGAGGCATACAGTGGGACGTAAATTTGGCCGCTTAATAAGCCTTTTCGGCTTTCTTGTCACTGTAGACATGCAGCTTATCAGTCTTATCAATAAATAATAAGAATTTTTCTTTGCTGTATTATGAATTCATTACCTTTAAAAACACTTTGACTACACTTATTAAATTAATGTAACACTGATTAAGCGTTCATCTGGGTTAAAACTGCCAGGAACTTTTCTCAAACCTCCGCACTTTTTCCACAAAAAGTAGAAACGCTCGAAAAATGATAAATTTGTAATTTCAAATCACAAATTAGAATCGTGCCTACCACTCGCGGCCGCCGTTTAAGCTTATGTTTTTTCTTATCAGAGGTGTACGTACACCAAATTTGCTAATGAAATTAAAAGTTCAATTACACATAAAGCTAAAATTAAACAAAGGAGTAATACTTTGACAACGAATTCTCGACGACTTGCCAACCGTGTCATACATGTATGTTAGACAGTATAAATATATACCAATTAAACTGAACTGAATTCACTCAATCTACATTTCTTAAATTATACACGTATCTTGAGATAGTTAAGGGTCGTTTAAAAGTCTGCATTTAATATGTTGAATTAAACGTCAAAATTGCTTACTTGCTTTTCCAAATCTTCTACTTTCTTGGTCATATCATATATGGATCCTTTTAGTGTGTTGCATTCTCTCTCTTTCTCGTGTAGTTTGCTCTTCAGTTCTTCTCTTTCTTTCAACCCAGTCAAAAAATCTTGCGTCGTTTGGTCGCGCTGTAGAGTTATTTCTTCGTTGTTTTCTTCCGACATGAGCAGCGAAAAAAGTTTTAATCCGATTTCGAGACACTTTAAGGTGGAATTGAAACCAGACTTCTTCAAAAGGGTAATCCGTCTCAAACGTGTTGTCAGTTAAAGATAAACAAGAAGCTCATTTGTTTTGTACACAGTGGTTGCTAGCACACATGCACATTCCATCACGCTCGATTGCTCCCTTGCTGCATTCACGAACTTGCACTGAATTTTCCCTCAGAGAGAAAATGAATTCTTGAACCATAAGCCAGTCACACAAAACACTGCTTCAATGTCGACTACCTCTTTTCGTTCTTTTTTAGGGGAAAAAATCCATTCGTGTAGATGTTATCTCACGTCTCCACCCTGCTTGATTTACCCCGAGCCCCGTCCTCCTAAGTCCCCTCTTACCCCCTCAGTACCCCCCTCAATATATGCAAGCTCGTTCCCATGGTCCTCTCTCTTCCTGACGATGTGTACGTCGGTACAATATGTGTCTCCATACACAACGCACCTACCAATCCAAGATGGCGGAACGGTAGATGATCAAGCCAGAGTACGTGAGCATACAAACCACTTAAAATCGAAAGTTTAATACCCTGTTCAATACATTTTGGGGGTTGTCCACAATATGGATTTCGACATACCAACACTGGTCTACAACGAAGAGGAGTATGGTCGGACTCCAGCGAATCAGAAGTCCATATTTATCTATGAATGGCTGAGGAATCTTGAAGATGACATTTCCCGTGTCTCAAAGGTGACTTCAACCTTAACAACAACTGCTAGTCAAACTTTTATACCATTTAAAACGAATTATTTTTATTTGAGGATATATTACAATTCCAGCGCTTACCAAACGTCAGCGACGTCTTATGTAGTTTTCTCCGTCTCCAGTTGTAGTAAGCTTATTTGCATTTGTTTTTACCCAATTTTTGAAAGATGATTGTTTGAAAAATCCCAATTTTTTTCACCGGCATACCATCCTCTGTTAAAGTAGTGTGCTACTATTTTAGGGTTTCGAGAGAAACTACGGTCACAGTGTTGGTTTTTGTCCTTGGATACTGTGTAAGATGTCTCTGTGTGACATTTTTTGTCCTTTGGCCGAAGAGTGCGAAAAACGAGGCATTATATATTTAAGAATTGGTTCATGCTTAGCGTGCGTGTATCGAGTTATGGATGCACGCGGAAAGTTTGGAGAGCATGAGAGAAGCGCCGAGAGCAACTCTAGCTTCTTGAGTGCTCTCCAAACTTCCCAAGTGCATCCATAACTCGATATACGCACAGCTAAAAGCATGAACCAATTCTTTTATAACATAGTGAAAATAAAGTAAATGATTCCTGGAAAACAGGTTTTGTTCCAGATTAATTACAAAATTGTCTGTAAAAAACAAAAGGGCGAAAATGGTTTCTCATATTGGTTTAATCTTAACGTTTCATTAAGCTTCATGCTCTTATAAATATAGATCTTTTATGGTGTTGTTTCTCTGTAAAAGTTTTTTAAAAACACAGCACGCATGCTTCCCCCATCTGACTTGCACACGTCATCGGATGGACGCACGGCCGTGCGTATGTTGAGAAATGTACCATGATGACGCCAATAGGAATTAGATTAGGATGCACGCACGCTATGTTATAATATACAACAAGTTTAATTTGGAGTTGATGTCAAGTTATTAAAATTGTCACCCTATGGGTACTGTCCTATGACTGACTTGATATTTCTCCATGTCTTGACCGAGTTTGTGTTTAAAAAAACAGTAATACTTTAGGTCTTGTTGGAGCTTTCTTTATATGATCGGTGCTATAAAGCTCCAGACCAAAGGAATTTAGAACCTGTCAGCTGCTTAAAATCTGCCAAGCAGCACATCTTGGTTGCTTTTGAACTGCTTGCAGCTGTTGGCGGTTAAAAGGTGACTGCAAAACACAAATTGGCTTTGAATAGCTGACATGTTGCCAATTCCTTTAATATGTTTCAAGGAAGCTGTGAAGAGGACTTCTACATCACTTTTGTAGGTAGTAATTGGAACCTTGAAATCCAAACTTAGCCAAAACATGGAAAAATATCTAGTGTACCAGATGCCGGTCCCATGTGGTAGGAATTTTAATCACTTTGCATCAATTCCAATATGAACTAGGTAAGTGCTTGACCAGCAGTTTATGCCAAGCAAGTTACTTGCCTTGTTTTTCTTCTATGAACCATACAGGTCAAGATGATTCTAAAAAAGTCTGCAATATTGAGGAAATCTCCACCGTAACAATGAGCTCACAATCCTAATACAGCCTAACCTTCCTTTGCGATCACCTCTCATAAGTGACCACCTATCCCAAGCAAACAGTTTTCTTAAATACCAAAAGTTTCCGAGTCAAATCACTAGCTGGAACCTCTCGTAAGCATCTACTTCTCGTAAGCGACCATAACCACTCTTAGAGCCAAAAGTTTGGGATTTTCTTTTGTTTTCAATCTCTTGTAAGCGACCACTAAGTATATTCATGGACTTGTAGATTATAATTTTAATATTCTTAAGAACAGCGACATCCATTCCTATAATACCCGGAGAAAGAATGATTTCCGTCTTCCACGAGTACGAAATAACTACGGAAAGAAGACACTCCTTTACCAGGGTATTAGGGAATGGAACCTTTTAGAACAGTCTTTCAAAGACATAAAATCGTTTTTAATTTTTAAGCAACGTATCAAAGAGCGCGTTTTTAGCTAGTTTTTAATTCTTATTTCTTATTTTTATTTCTTACCGCCGACTTTGTATTTTCTACTTTTAAATAATTGTAATTTTTAAAATAATTGTAAGTTTTAAATCATTTCTCAATCTACAGGGCCCCACTGAATATCACTTTTGTGATGTGGGCTCCCTGTATAAAGATTGTTATTATTATTATTATTATTACTTGACAGATGATAATGTGTAGCTGAAACATTATCGCATTCTGAATACAACACAAGCTTTTGAAAGTCAGACAACACACAAGTAACAATAGATTCAAGTTGTAGCTATAATGAGGCTTTTCCTGTTTCCCATATTTGGTAAGATTATCAGGGGCAACCCATTAATGTTTTTGTTCCTGAAATTAAAAGATAAAATATTTTTGTGGCTACTAAAAATTATTATATGGGTCTGAATGAGAATTGGTGCATGGGGTAAGTCTCTGCAGTTATCATATGCTAATGAAGAAAAATTTAGGCCCCCAATGGTCTGACCTCTTGTATGCAACCACCTCCTGTAAGCGACCACTCAGTTTTGCTATTTTGTGTGGCTGCTTTATAAGAGGTTCGACTGTAGTAACACCATTCAAATAGAGGATGGTGTGGCTGTGGTTTGGTTCACTATACCCTTTCATGTGAAGCAACTGCCATTTGAGCTACAATTTGCTGTGCTTGCATGAGGATCCGATGACAAATAATCTCTGTATGAATCAATTTCTAAAGTATTCAAACCTGGTGAATTGAAGATATCTGATCTCCAAGAGCAACCTTTTACACTGTAATTGAAAGCTGCTAGGCAGTATTTCTGTTTGTTTGAAAAATCGAATTTATTTTTATTCTATTTTTAGAGATCTCCCTTTGTGCTTTTTGTGCTTCCCCTTTTTGTGTGCAAATGATTCAAAAGATACATTTTTGTTTACAGAAATCTCCTGAGGTTGTGCATCAGATTTTCTTTTCATCCAATAACTCTGATCTTGTTTCATAGGACATAGTATGGCCAACCTACTTTCTCTGTGGCTACACAACACCCTAATTTTCACACACCTCCACATTTTTCTAATCCTTGTTCCTTGCATTAATGTTGTAAATTAGTATGTGGAGACAAAGAAACTTGAAACTTGAGGAAAAAAGTAACTCAAGGATTCCCTAGTGTGTTATGGTAAAATAATGCCGTAAAAAATTGGCGTTGACTTAGTAACCACATTAAAATTTTAGATTTTGGTGGTGATTACGTTTTAGGGACAACTTTTGTTCATTTGATAGGCTCAGGTCAAAAGCTCTCAACAGAAACTTGAGGAGCAACTCTCCAAACAGTTGACTGAAATCCTTGGTCCACCAACCAGACAGTTACTGGCAAAGTGTTATGCACTGCTGTATAGTGTTGGTAGCACTACCACAATGTACGAGACTGTGAATAAGTGCAGTGATATAATCAAGTCAAAGGATGAATCGCAGTCATACCTTCCAGTCAAGCTGTAAGTTTTCTATATATCTCTATTATTTGATTGAGATTTACATAGAAACATCAACATTTGAATCTTCTTTGGTGGCCAAATTACCTTTAGTTATCAGCAGAACCAAAATTCATATAATTGCTGGAATTAGCATTAGTGAGGCAGCATTCTATTCTTTACAATTATAGCGGAAAAAATCCAAAATTTGTTGGATGTAGGTTTGGAAGCACGCAGTTGGTTGGATTTTTATTGTCTGGGATATCCATGCTTACAATGACATCAGTTAAAATTGCATAGGAAAAGAGATCTGCACATGTTTGCATTATTTCCTTGCCCGTTGAGGCAGATCATTCACAGTATTCATCGTCATGTCTGTGAGGGAAGCTACGTCACCCGCTGAGGCAATAAATTTGACCATTGAGTCAAAATCTCTGCCTGTTGAGGTAAATAGAAAAGAAAAGTTTGCAACCATCTTGATTCAAAATGTTGAAGCTAACCATTCAACTGTTAATAATAATTATTCAAATGGCTGTCTGCATTTTGGGATGAAATCTGAGTCTTTCTCACCCATTGAGATCATCCATTCAATGGTTAAGTCAAATTGTTTTTCAACTGTTGAGACAAAGGAAAACTTCTCAAGCACAGTTAAATTGTCATTCGCTCATTTACACTGAACATTCTTCAAAATATGTTTGTATTGCTAGAGATTTCAGAACATAATTTTTTATTAGAGCTTCATTGTTGTGACATCTATCGCATAAAATATGGAAAACCCTTAGGGTTTCATTAAAAAACGGATGACACCCACTATCTTTCTTTTTTTTGTGGGCTTTTACTCTACTTAATCTTATTCATATTGTATTGTCAGTATTTTCTTCCAGGTCTAATGCCAGCACTTACCTTCACATTGAAACTCCTAGTTTGTTTTGCATTATAGACTTAAGCACCATGTTGAAAGGTAGTTGGTATGCTTATAGGACTGAAATAGCCATAAGGATTGGTACTTGTTGAAAGTAACTCCAATTTTCATAACAATTTTGACTTTTTTTGTAGGACTGCGGTAACCTGCATAGGTGCCATTTATGAAAAACTGGGAAGAATGGTAAATTAATTTTAATTAATGTATGTTTAGTTTGCCATTTCAAAATGTCAGTCCAATTATAATGAAGAAAAAAAGAAAAAAAAAAGACTTTATCCCTTTAATGGTCAAGAGTGCCGCACATCACAAGATGTAATTAATTGCTTAATGTTTGGTCAACCTGTGTGAAATTTTGCATGACCAATTTTTAAGAAGTCTTGGAAAGATCTGTGCATTGAAGGCATAAAAACATGTGCCCCTCTGATATGAGACTTGATATACCACCCCTCCAACTTTTACAGCTTAGGGTGTACCTAACATGTACAAGGAATAAGGATTTTTGTTTCATTTTGGGCACTTGTCATGCAATCTTATCATTAACCTCCTCCATCTCTATCATAGCATACCCAGATGATAACTTTGAAATGTTTTATTACTTTGTGATCTTCTGGTTCATAGCTACCAGTTTAGAAAAATTCAGCATTTGCCTCGGACTTTAAATGAAAGTATTTACTTGCATTTAAACTTTTTCAGTAAGAGGATGGGAACAGTAATAGCTCATCACTACTTTCGTCAACCACAGTGCAAGATATTAATGGAATGGTAAAAAAAAAGAGAGGATTCCATAACATAATTTGTTGATGGTTCTAATTTATTTGAAAAGGCAGGTGGATCCTTCCAGGAGACAGTACAGATTCTTATAAAAGCCATGAAAAATGCAGAGGTATTTTAAACCATTAAAAAAAAAGAGAAATACAACATCCAAAGTTTACTGAAGTTACTTTCCTGCTTGATCAGCCATCCAAAACTTCTAATTCTCTTTGATGTAACTTCACTCCAATATCAACACAGCAATACATGTACATACACACCCATGTTGATTCATGTTCCCAAAATACAAGAAGTTTACAAGGAATAACTTGCCGAGCTTGGCTGCTCAGGCAGAATAATTTGATTTTTTTAATAGTATATTTATTTATTGATTTTTTGCTCTAAAATAAGCAGAGAAATGCTTTTGAACAACAACAACAAATTCTATTCCTTTTTAGCACTGATCAACATTTGAAAAACTCAAGCAGGTTGTGCTTTTTGATAACACTCTTACAACAGAGCGCTTAAATTCTACTCACTATCAATTTTACTTGTGTTAAATCAGTTCAAGTGATGCACAGCCAGAACATTTAATATCTCCTACTTAGTCTCAGGGACGGTGTGAAATCATGCTATGTCTGGAACAAGTGCTGCGTGGCCTTGGTAGTAATGGTGCAATGCTTCACAGAGATATTTACAAAGCAGTGCGAGTGGCTTTAACAGACAGAAGCATGTCAGTTCGATGCGCTGCAGCAAAGGTATGTTGTACCTCAGCCATACATTGTACTTATATTTGACACTAACTAATAATGGATAACAGTTTGATAAGGTTATGAATTACCAATTTATTATTGGATGAAATTCAACATGATAGGGAGTATTATCACTACCAAAGTCTGTGTTGTACTAAGGCAGATAATACATAATTTTTGCTCTCATGCAAAACCAAATCCAAAACTTGTTTATTATAAAATTAATTTAACACAGAGATGCATCACTTGAAGCTAAACTTTGTAGTTTCTGTGGCTATTTCTGCTGATATCGTAGGTGACATGATGCATCCAAGTCATTATGAAAAGTCTTGATAACTGAACACCACCTGTTGATACCAAATTTGCCATGTTTTTTTTGGTGACCTTTTCATATTCATAATAACTGATGGTAGGTTATTGATAGTATTATCTGGACTGAAAAATTGGTACACTTATGCTAACTCACTAATTAAAATTAAGTCATCAAAAGGCATAATGCAATTTTATAACATTTTCAACATCTCCTTCAAGTATACACTATTAGAAAAAGTGTTTAATATGTTGTAGGTTAAAATGAATCCAGGTTAAAATGATTTCAACCTAGATTGATTTGTATTTTCTTTTGTTAAGGTTGGGTAATTTACACCTGAAACAAAGGAAAATACAAATCAACCTAGGTTGAAATCATTTTAACCTGGGATTCATTTCAACCTACAACATTTATTTAAATAAATAATTGCACTGGCACTTGTATGATTAGTAATAAATCTAAATATTTGTGATTTCACTTTTAAAACATAGGACATTAAATTATTAATACATGTCTAAAATTGTGAAATTCAAATAGCTGCCAGGAATAACAAATAATATTAAATATAAATTTTAATTATTAATTTTCCGTGCTCATTTACTTTACTATAAAAATGGTCACTGCTCATGTTGTTGAAAGTTACATTGGTCAATATCACCAATAACAGTCCTTTGATCTGGACTACACATACTCTCACCACAGTAATCACACTGGACAAACTCGTATTTTAAAGTCAGTTGGTTTGTCAGCTGAAGTAGCAAAAATAACTTGTAACAGGTTGTGTTCCTTTACTGTTGATTAACTTTGTGAAGTGTTTGTTTTATTTTAGTGCGCCTTGGAGTTAATGAAGCAAGCTAACTTCCTTTATACCAGTGAACTGGAAGGAATGACGTCAACATGTTTCAAGGCTTTGGAGGGGTCAAACTATGATGTGCGAGTGTGTGTTGCTCAGTTGATTGGTACATTAATGGCCATGACACAGCAGGCTCCCTCAGCTGCTGCTGCAGCAGGCAAGAATAAAAAAACTTGCAGTCTGGAAGAAATGTTTGCTTACATGTCAGGTGGATTTCTACGTGGAGGAATTGGATTCTTGAAAGGGAGTGGTGGAGAGTTGCTCAAGAGTATTGCAACAAGAGAAGTAAGAGTTGGAGTCACACAGGTGAGTGCAGGGAAGTATTCATTACAAATAATGTGAAAAATAATTCCATAGTTTTGCTTTATGCGGCTGTCCACTATCACAATGAGCTAAGTATCCTCCTGGTAATTAATTTATTTAAGGGCTTGATACATTGAGGATGTAACAAAGGTTTACCATCTTCTGCATGTGATGAACTCTGGTTTCAAATGCCTGTGTTGGTTTGTAAAGGTAATATTGAAGGACTAATTGAAATGAAATAATAAAATATAGCAAAATTTCCACTGACAATGATTGTCAAATTATTAGTTCTTCTGCGGGACTTTGGTTTTGATTTGCAGCTTGTGAGAATAGTTTTGCAAACTAAGTTCCACTTCAAGATGGATGAAGAGAGAAAGAACTTGGTGGAAATGTGTTGTAATTTCAACGAGTAGTACTTTTAAAATGATAGCTATTGGCCCTTTCATAAACTAAACATATTTCAAAGCTGTTTAGTTAAAAAAGTTGCCGGCTTAGTTTTTGAACTTACTTCAATTTTAGCCTGATAAAAGCACAAGCTACATGTAGAACTTACTTCAACCTTGTGTAAAATGAAGTCTCTTAGATTTCTGTCACTGATTTTTATTCTGTTAATACTGATTTAACTAACCATGTTTAGCTGGTGTAAATGTGGCATATGCTTTTGGCTCTGAGAAAAATTAGCTAACATACTTATTTTATACTCTTTTTGTGTCATTTGTTTACCAGGCTTATGTGATTCTTTTTACTGAGATGGGTGGAGTCTGGGTACAAAGAAACATCAACCTAATATTAAAGCACGTGTTAGAACTCCTTTCCAGTCCCAAGGCAACTCAGACACATGTTGATGCAGTCTACTCCAGGCGCTGTATTTCATTTATTCTGCGTGCTGTACTTGGTCGACTGCTTGGTGAACCAGCTCAGTTAGATGCAGCAAAAGAACTCTGCAGTTTGATCACTAAGCAGATGAGCTTGGTTAGTGAAGCAGTCCACAGTGCTGCAGATAACAGCAACTCAGCAGGTGTCATTCAGAGCATGGATGATGTGATAAGTACTCAGCATGTGCTTGTCTGTGCACTGCAAGAGCTTGGATGTTTAGTACAAGGTCTCAGTACAACAGCCATGTCTCTCATCCAAGAGAATCTGTTAGACCATGTTTTGTCTGTATTGCTGCACCCAGCTCCTGCCGCTCAGTTATTGGCAGCTTGGTGTTTGAGATGTATAACAGTTGCCGTTCCGTCACAAGCAACACCTTTGATTGACAGGTGTATAAATCGTATAAGTTCCCTCAAGTCATCTGGTGAAGCTGTAGGTGGCTATGCTCACACACTTGCAGCTCTTGTGGGTGGAGTTTATCAGTGTCCTTTGGGGATTCCTCATGCTAAAGGAAGGGTTAGTGCATTCATTTATTATTTGTGATTTAAACTTTTTATTCTACAACACAGTTGTTTTAAAAATAAATCAATTATTCTTGCAAGTTTATGATGACAAAGGATTTGATAAAGGTGACATGTCGTCACCAAAACGGCATGTTTTAATCTCGCTACTTTTTATTCTAAAAAGTTTATCATGACAAGTACAGTAACATTAGAGCTCTTTGTTTTATACCAAAACATTGACTGTGCTTGACGATTGATCATCTTAAAAAGTCAGGAAGTGTTGAACATGTGCAGTCATGCAGTGTGTCACATTCTTGACACATTATGACATTATTTTAAATGGATTATACCAAATGTTCTCTCCAAAAGAGTGAGAAGATCTGGGTGCAAGATTATTTATGCAAGTTACACCATCAGTGACCTTGTTTGTTTGCAGGTGAATTTAAAGAATAGATAGTGAACAGGACTTTAGAAAGTATAGGATGCTAGATTTCATCCCTTTGTAGTTTGTGATCTCACAAATGTGTTATTTCTACTTCAGGCTGTATTCAATGTGGCAGATGAGCTTCTTAAGACAGCTACTCAGAATCCTAGGCTTGCTTTGCACAAAGCTAAAGCTGGTTGGATTCTGCTAGGAGCTTTGATGACTTTAGGTAAGTGAAATATGGCTTGGAAGTCAAAGTTTAAAGGTAGCTACCAGTAATCAAAGTATTTTATAATAAATAAACAAATGGAAAATTAATTATTTCATTGGTATACGTAACATGTGGCTCTTTGTCCCTTTTTTCTAGTTGAATTTAGCAAAAAAAAAAAAAAAAAATGGAAAAAACTTCTGGAGGCTTCTATTGAATTCAAACCCATGGCCTAGCTAACCATTTGAAATAAACACTTAACCCTAATCACTAAATTAAGGGCTTAACCCTAATCACTGAAATACGGGCATTGGCCCTAACCTTAATCAAATAATGTTAAAACTAAAAACAGTATCCTTGTGCAATTACCAACTTAAGTTTAAAAAATTTAGATACTTTAAAAATAGAAACCTACTTAAAAAAACCTACTGGTAGGTGAAAACCTAGTTAAGAAAAATAACCAAAGTAAAAAAAAAAAAAAACAATTAACCTTAATTGAAATTTGACCTGTAACATCTACACCACCTTGCCCCCATTACAATGTTTTTCGAAGAGGAAGACAATTTCTGAGGAATAGTTTGCAACATTGTATGAGGAAGGGAGGAACATGTTGTGGTCAGTACCCCCCTGACTTTCATGGAACCCAACCTCCTTCCCATCTGATGTATCTACCGTCTCACTAGCTACACAAGTCTCACAGCCACATATAAGGATATAGGTTTCTTTTAAGTGGACTTACTAAGCCTTGAACTACTAAGCTCTAGATCAGGAGTGTTTCCTTTTCCTTTTTGTCTAAATTTTAAATAAATATAAATAAATAATACTTCTATGTAGATAATCATAAAAATTTTAATTAGTAGTCAGGCCTAATCATTAAAATCAGTGCTTTGGTGTAAATACTAAAGGAAGGTCAGTGCTCAAGCCTAACCACTTTGTACTAAGATGAGTGCCTTTAGGTCTTTAGAGTAGTTGAAATTATCGCACTTTTAAGAAACTCTGGGATGGAGAAAGCATAGGATAGTACTACCATGCAGTGTCTCCGAACTCACCTGTAAATTAACCATTTAAAATCAGTGCTTAGGTCACAACAATATTATTAGTGCCTAGGACCAAATATTAAGAGGAGTTGTAATAGCACCTTTCAGAGGCTCAGGGGTGGAAAAAGCAATGGACACTGTACAACATTTGGTACACTGTCCCTTACATCACCTGAAAAGCTAACCTCTTGAAAATAAATATCAGTGTTTAGGTCTAAAAGTTAAGATCAGGTTTTAAGCCTAAATACTAACCTCAGTCCCTAGGCCTACAAATATTAACAGAAGTAGAAATTATTAATAGGACTTTTCAGATGTTTTTGAGTGGAAATTTATGCAGGATGGCACTGCACTGATGGGTCCTTTACCTTACTTGAAAGTTAACCATTCTTTGTAGCTACAAACACAAAATAATATTGAATTAGTGCCTAATGTGCCTAATGATAAACATTCAACTTGTTAGATGCCCTCAAAGAACTGATAGATTTAAAAATAAGAGGTGTGAAAAAAAAAATAGAACGGCAGTAGTTAAGCCTATTCAAAATTGTAGCACAACATTTCCCAAAAAAAAAGCTCTCCAAACATTTTGGCCCAGACTAAAATAGCATATTAAACTAGTTTAATTTAATCTAGGTTGAGGAGTGCGACATTGCTGGATTACTGCAAATAAAATATTGGCTGGCACATAAAACTTGCTCTAGCATGTCAACATAATGCACATTTCACCAAGGAAGGCTGTGTTCCTCAGTAATGTTCCAAAGGGAAGAGATTAAATAATTGAATTTACCTTATGTGAACATGGCCAAGCTTCAAATTCAATCTGCTACCAAAGCAACTTACCGATATAAAAAGGTTCCATGTCTCATAATTATTATATGCTACTAATGCAGTAGTTTAAAAAATTGCACTGGTTAAAAAAATTAAACCTATTTAAAATTGTAGTACAACATTTCCAAAAAATAAAAAACTCTCCAAACATTTTGGCCAAGACTAAAATAGCATATTAATCTAATTTAATTTAATCTAGTGCAGCATTGCTGGATTACTGCAAATAAAATATAATGGCACATCTAGCATGTCAACATAATGCACAGATTTCACCAAGGAAGGCTATGTTCTTCAGTAATGTTCCAAAGGGAAGAGATTAAACAATTGAATTTACCTTTTGTGAACATGGTCTCATTTCAAATCATTCTGTGTTACACAACTGAAAATGCCAAGCTCCAAGTTTAATCTGCTACCAAATCAACTTATAAAAAGTTTCACGACTCATAATTATTAGGATCTTGTGTCTTATAGGGGACCTCGATCGATGGTAACGGTCGATATGTCGGTCGACTGACGGTCGATATCTCGGACGATGTATCCACCGAGTATTGGTCGATTGTCGGTCGAGTAGCGGACGAGTGTCGGTCGAGCATCGGCCGCTATATAGGCGACGTATCGACCGGTCATTGGATCACCTTCGGTCGAGAGATCGACCGGCAGTCGGTCGGGATAGCATCGGCAGTGTGTCAGCAATATATCGGTGAACCGTCGGTCAAGTGCTGGTAAAGTATCGGTCGATGCATCTGCCGATACTCGGTCGACACGAAAAAGGAACGACGATTTTGCTTTGTTCTAAACCGGTTAAACCGGGACACTACAGTGTAATATGCTGGCATATTTTTGCGCGTTCTCTTGACCTAATATGGTAAAATGATGCAATAGTGGAAGAATAAAAAGAGATAACGACAGACTATCGACCCTGACTATTGACCAACTATCGGTCGTTATTATATCAGGGCCATCAACTGATATGACGACCGATATAGCGGTGCGCTATGTACGCGAATGTCGATCAAGATAAGGAAGAAGTGTCGAAAAAACATATCGATGGAATATTGACCGATATGTCGGCCGATAAGCGGTGAAATATCGATGAAGTATCGGTGATATGTCGGTGAAGTGTCGGTGTATTGCTATCTATATCGGCCGACAGCCACCTCGGTCGATACGACGACCGCCATAGCGGTACAACATCGACCGAGTAGCGACCAAGGCTCGACCGAGATATCGACTGTCAGTCGACCGTGAGTCGACCGACATATCGACCGTTACCATCGACTGAGGCCCCCTATAAGACACAAGATCCAATTATTATATAATAATTTAACACTGGTCACCAATTTATCATTAATTCCTGTGTTCTTTATGAGAAGTTTCAATTTTTGATTTAAGAAAAAGCCCTCCAAAATCTCTAAAGGGGACTACTGGATCCTTGGAGAGCAATTTTAGAATAAACTGATTTTACCTTCAAAGCATTTATTAAATCAAACCTCAAGTTTAAAGACCCAAAGCATGTTTTGTGTAGATGCCATGCAGAAAAAGCTGGGTAAATACTGTCATGGGATGTTTCCTTTTTATAGTGCCTAGGCTAATATCATACAAACCTACTTAATATGTTATTAACATTAATAACATTAAAAGTACTATCATGAAAAAGATGATTACTATCTTTAGGTAAAAACTCATAGCGTGAGTATATATTAAATACAATCTATTTGAACTGTGGATTCATGAAAGATTTAAAGAAAGGCCTTCTTTTCACAACTGTACTGTGATGGTCTTCCGTGTCTTTAAGAATTCCTTTAAACCAACACAACAAATGAATTTGTAGTTTGTTCTCTATCTATTAAGTGATTGTTATAATTTGCTTCTTTGCATTTTAGTCTTTCAGTAACTGGCAAGAGTTATTAATTAACAATACATCCTGGCGTTTTTTACCAGGACCATCTGTTGCTAAACATCATTTACCACAGATGCTTGTGTTGTGGGGAAATGCATTTCCTAAGACAGTGAAGGAGTTTGACCAGGAGAAGAATAGAGGCGATGCATACACTTGGCATGTCACTCTAGAATGTCGTGCAGGAGCATTGTGCTGTAAGTACTTAGTAACATAATAAGCCTGGTAAATGGTTGGTTGGTCAGTGTTGAGAAATAATTAGCGGATTATTATTTAAACTGTGACAGCTGTTTTCCAAGCATCTATCAGCAGTACACAAATTGTGTTTTGTGGTAGTCACTAGATTCCTCAAAGTCATGTAATCCACTGATCATTGCCAACCAAACCAGTAGACAAAGGATACTCAAGATACCCCAAATATTCTACTTAATTAATTTCCATTCTGCTCTGAGTCAAAGGCAATTGTTATAGGGATTTGTTTTCTTTATTAGATTATTGGTCTTGTTCTTGTTTAGTTTGTAACTCTATCTGTAAACTAAACCAGAGTGTTTTTGCCAGTGGTGTAGCACTAGGCAAACATGTATGTGACCTGAAGACCAAAGTTACGTACTTAATAACATGTTTTTTTCATGCCACCTTCATAGAAATTATACAAAAATAAAGGGCCAGAATATGGGAAAAGGTTACTAGCACATTACACAAAGCATTTACTTTGAGTATTTATTGTTTTTTATTTTTGCTCCATGTTCGTGAACAGTAAAGAAAGTTTACACCACTCATTAAGACAATTCTTTAACGCTATATACATCTAACGCATAGTAAAGATGTTGTAATGACTTTTAAATTGTGTTGAAGCCGGCTTTCGCAAAAAAGGCAAATCATCACCATGTTAAAAACTAACTATAGTTCTGGGTTTTGTTTTTTAGCCATGGCCAGTTTTTGTACCTCCTGTTCTGTTTTACTCACTGATGAGCTGATTCGTCGTCTCCTGGTCATCACAGATGCATGTTTAGCTATGTTACCCAGGTGAGAGTTAATTTTTAATGTACATGTGGAAGGCTAAAATATATAGTTGTTGCTTGATGATGATGATGATGATGATGAAAACTCTATTAAAGTGTCAAGCCTTGTAGCCTGGGACAACACCCATACTAATTAGGGGACGCATTTGGAGAGATGCTTGTAATATGTAGAGTTTGTTACTAATAGGGAAAGCAATTCTCTTTCCTCACCGGTGGTGAGGTAACATTCTGGCACATGGACTTTCTCAATAGAAACTATATGTACCAGCATATTATGATAGGTTGATATTTCGTACACCATTGATAATTATTTTGTTAAGTGATTGCCAGCGACGATTGTTTATATAATTATATTCCTAAAAAGGGGTGATATAGTGCAAAACATTTTTTATTTGTACACTTTACAATCAAGGAGTTTCAAAAACTCAGACATAAAATATTTGTGA
Source organism: Pavona decussata (assembly GCF_977016875.1). NCBI lineage: Eukaryota > Metazoa > Cnidaria > Anthozoa > Scleractinia > Agariciidae > Pavona > Pavona decussata. The sequence goes on along the minus strand of NW_028145430.1, from coordinate 5,695,688 downwards.
ACATTGTGAAGAAAGAGTGGCCTTTATTTGAGGTACATGTGAGCCTTATGGTCGTTACGTACCAAGAGGGTGATGGGTGTGTCTATTATTATTTTGAGAGGTGGCTATTGCTTGATGCAGTAATGTACTCTCTCAGTGAAAATCATAAGAAATCAAAAGCCAACAGAAAGTAGAAAAGGATTGAATTGGCTGATATTTTAAGAGTCAAATTAAATGCTGTCATGCTTTTTGTATTTCCTTTACAGCTCCTGGATAACACTGTTTTTTGTTGCGTAAATTTTATTCAGTTTTCCTCAGATAATCAAGCAGCATGGGAACCATTTGAAGGCCAGTGCAGCTATTGTTAGATTAAGACTGTATTCAGTGCTTGAATGTCTTCCACCAAAATTCTATGAAGGTACAGAGAATGTGTTAAATTTCACAGTAATTTTGAAGACTTCTGTCCCAAACGTCTGTCTAAAGTCCTAGGGAAAAGCAGCACTCCTGTTATTGTACCATTACTGGTGCATTTCATGGCACAATTTTTATGGATACCTTGTGTTAACTCCTGGTAAATTAGTGGGAGCTATACGGAGTCAGGCTAAACCATTAATAAACACACTTTACCCTCTTTACATCTTATTAGCTGCTTGGGAAATAACCCAAACCTATTAAGCTTTAATAATCTGATATTAAAAAAATTACGGCAACACAGCTAGCCCTTTTGGACTGTTCAACTTTATTAAAAATCAGCCTCAAGTCTTTGTGTTCTGTTGAAATTTTAGCCGGTGATAAGATCTCTTTCAGATGGTGAATTTCCCTTGTAACTGGCTTTTAGTGACATCCTGGACTAGTACTAGGCAGTGTAATGTTTTGAGGAACTTCATGATACTTTTCAAATGGGAAAACATGTTTCAAATGAGACCTCATCCATCATCAGTTGCAAGCTTACAATAAAACGAGTTAGAAGGTGGCAATTATTAAATAAATACATGTACCAGTAAGCTTACAAAGTGCAATGAAAACTAGTATGAATTAACATTTATGGGATAAAACACCTTATGACTTCAAGCAAGTGTAACCATGAAGTGAAACATCTTAATTTATCTTTGTCATACATTTATTGTCCATATTTCTTTTGCATTCTTTTCACATTTTTCTTTACTTTTTTGCCATAAACATACACGTGACTAGAAAGATGAATCATGTTTTCTGTTAAAAATGATACTGACAGTTGTAATGATAGTTTTTAAAATTGTTATGCAATCAATGTAATTGGAAATATGTGTCACTGTTTTCATTTTTTCTGCTGTAACTAGGAAGCTTTCATTCGCTGTTGCGAGGGCTGGTGGCAGAGTTCACTTTAGCTGAAAATCCCGCCATGACAACTACTTCATTACTGCGTACTGTGTGTCATAAAGATGATTCTATTCTGCTGGGTTCATGGATGCAGGAAACAGACCACAAGTTTGTAGAGGAGCAGGTTTGTGACACATTGGTGTGATCAAAACAATTTTAAGCAAGATCATCTGCTTTACGGACATTCTTTATGCTCCTGGAACAGCAAGTGAACAGTCAGTGAATTTTGAAAGGGAGAGCAAACCATAATTTAGTGTCATAAATTATGTATATGGATGATGGATCAATAAGGTAGGATTTGGCCTCTGGTACTAAAACCCATGATATCAGATTGGAGTTATTGTTATATTTAAAATCAAATTTTACCATGTTTTTTGTGTCAGGAATAAGTATTGTTTTGCTTGGTAAACCATTCACATGGGAACGTAAAATGAAAAAGGAGTGACCAAATGAGAGGAAAAGAATAAGATATTTGCTAGTAAAATGGGGTCTGATAGCAGGTTAGATTTTTTCCGCCAGACACAAGATGATTAGGTGGAAATGGTAGTAAGTCATGATTAATATTACAGTTTATGATACGTCTGCTCTCAGTTTACAACATGATGACCTAATAAAGAAAGTCTCCGGCTGTTTTATCTTTCAGTTGCAAACCAACAGTGCTTCCGGTTCAGGATCACTGGAACATGATCCATCATGTATATTTGAGCACTGTCCTGAGGTAAGGATATCATGCCAACATACTTCTCTGCTGAAAGTTTGACTTCTTTGCATTAGCTATCCACGTCAATAAGCTCTTGCTACCTGCAGGTAGCTAAATTATAATATGATCCTCTCTTCCATTTATGACATAAAATGTTGTTGTTGCTTGGCTTGAAAACACTAATGTGTTTCTGGAAAGTCTGGAAAACCCTACCCCACACGCATCAACCAATTATTAAGTATGCTTTTAAATTAACATGATTGTGTAATTTTATTGCCATAACCCAAATAGTGCAAGTTCATAATCTTTGGAGGCTTTTGGACATTATTTTGTCAGTTGATTAAACACTCAACTCAGCTGTCTTTCACGTAGCTTTTTAATTAAGATGTGTTCCTTTGTTAAAGCAGTATTAATAATAAAAACGTTGTACAATTTTCAAGGGTGAAGATGTGCCTGGTCCACTGCCATTAGGAGTGGCTGTTATTGATGAATCTATCAAGCTGTTTGGAGCAGTATTTCCGTTTGTTGCACTAAAGCACCGCAGCCAACTACTTACCCATTTTGCTGAATGTATACGGCAAGCAAAGTCTTCAAGGCAACAGGCTATACAAACCAACATATTGACAGCATTTCTCTTCTCTTTGAAGGTAGCGCTGCACTCTACTAAACACTATTAAAAAGGTCATAACTTGCAGAATATTTTTTAGGCTTATGCCAACATAATTTGTGGAATAATTGTGACTCGATCATTACCAACAACTTACTTTTAATACTACAAAGCTTAAACTGCAGAGTACTTGACACCAAGGTTTGTTTGGAATACACAAAGATTGATAATTATCAAAATCAATTATTTAAAAAACTATTCATTTGTATTCTATTGTGTGGAAATCATTGACAGAATTAATTTGCAATGATGTACTGGTTACAATAACATGGAAATGGTTGTTGGTAGTGCACATGTTTTTTGTTATGGAAGCAATGGCATAATTTAATACCTTCCAGTGGCTGAACATTTTTTTTTTTCAAACCTTATTCAAAACTCTTGGCAATAAGCCAGATGACTGCATTTTCCAAGAATTTTTTGGTGAACTTGTCTTCAATTCAAGAAAAAATGCTTGCTTATAAATTAAGTGGATAAATAAAGTACTTCATTCAGTCTCAATTAAATTTAGGCATAATGTGAAATTTAGTGGAGGGTTCCATCCATACCTTGTGGCATGAATACCAATAACTTGCATTCTTTCATGTGATTACCTATGCAGTTAGAATTCACCCATCTCTGCAAGGAAGTATAGGAAATTAGCCAATAGGCTCTGTGTACCCAACAGCACAGTTATGGTGATGACAAGTGACATTATTTTGTTAACAATAATAGTCTTTCATATTGCTTTGACTTGATATCCTAATCTATTAGCCTTGTGAATCTACCTGTTCAACTAACCATGTTGTAGTTTTAACAAGGTGAATGTTATTGAAATGGTATTTATTCAGGGTCTTGCTGAGTCAAAGACTGGTGTGGGTGATGAGGATGTCAGGAATACTGCTGTTAATTTAGTTATGGTGAGTCAAAAGTCTTCTTTGTGACATTTTTAATAGCCGAGAATGTTGTAACCAAAACAAGGGCAGTTTAATACCTGTAATCTTTAAACGTTAGAGGGCATGATTTATATTTGCAATCTGTAGGTGACAGCATCATGGTTGTGGCTACCTACAGTGGAGATGACCAACTGCTCATATTTTGAAAATATGACGTAGATATTTCCTTTTAAAGAAGAAAACATACCACTTATGCATCCACAAGCAGTTTTTCCAGACCTGAGAAGTGCAATCATTTAATTATTTTCTCATAGAACATAAAAAAATTAATACAGTGGAAGCTCTCATAAGCAGACACCCTCAGAACAGGAAAAAAGGTGTCCGCAACTGCAGGTGGCCACTTCTGAGAATGGTTCTCTTAAGTGGCCAGTAGAGGTGTAAGGGATAGATGGCGGCTTACGGCAGCTTGCCCAGCTAACAAAAAAACATTGGGAAAGCAAAAAAATACCACCATATTCAGTGATTTTTTTTTGTTTTATTGCCTTATGCAATGCCATGATAATGCCGATAACTGTAAAATCATTGTGACGGTTGTTTGAGGTTGATTGATTAAAATAAGATTCAGGGGCTAATAGGATTTCCTTTCGGGTGTCCGCTTATGAGAGCTTAAAAAAAAGAAAAGACTAAATCCAAAACCCTGAAAGTGTCCGTGGCCCCTTACAGGAATGTCGGTTTATGGGAATGTGTAAATACAGAGTTTGTATGGGAGTTGAAATAGGGTTTTGTGAAGGCTTTCATAAGTAGAGCTGTCTACATACGAGACGGTCTGTTAAGAAAGCTTCCTTGGTATTCTTTATTTGGATAATGTCATGCATATAAGGTGAAATATTTGAACTGTTGGAGAGAGAAGTGACACAGAGAAAGATCTTTGAACTTCAATGTTACATGTAATCTTAAGCACACTGAGTTTAATTTGTAACATTTTGTTGTTGTTGTTCCTGTAGGGTGCTGTAACAAATCCTGACCCAATCGTTCGCTGTGCTGCGGGTGAAGCCCTGGGTCGTATAGCACAAGCTGTAGGGAGTCCTGTTTTTACATCAAATATCACTCAGAAGATCTTTGACCAGCTGAAGGCAGCACGGGATGCTGTGTCTAGAACTGGCTACTCTGTTGCCCTGGGCTGTATCCACAGATATGTGGGTGGAATGGCATCTGGGCATCATCTTAACAGTAGTGTCAGCATACTGCTTGCTTTATCCAAGGATAATTCATCCTCTTTAGTACAGGTAATGTACTAAGTAAAAGTTAAAATGTAGTATGTATGTTAAGTAAAGAGCACACAGTCATCTGTGTGATCTATGAGCATGTAAAATGATCAGTGATTTTAATAGATCTCGCTTGGGTCTGAAAATTTGTCTGCATTGCAAATGGAAGGGCAAGTTTTGCATCATGCACAAGAAATTGAGAATATGGGATGGAGTTTTTCATGTGCGACAGGTGAGAAGATTAATAATATTATAGGAAAAAAAACTGTGTGAGTCTTCAATGGAGATAAAATTTTGGGACCCAAGTGATTTATTAAAATCACTTGTCATTTTACATGTACCTCCGCTAATATTGTCCCTTGCATAAATTGCACTTATGCAAAACATTTTACATTGGTGAGACAGGAAGGAGAAGTCCTAGGCAACTGATTTTGTGGACATCTATAAGAGATTGAAAGAAACAACAAAGATACATCCAAACCAGTCGCTTGACACCTTAACCTGCCTAACCACTTCCAGACATACAAACATGTGGCAGCCTGTGACATTCCTCTTCATCAGGGTAACACAGAAAGCTCCAAAAATTAAGAGCAAAAATTCATCATCCAAATCCACTGACATAATTGTATAAAAAACAAACTTGCAAGCTGACTTGTTTAGGGAAGCACAGTTTATTGTGAGCTGGTCCACAAATATCTTCATTTGGAGCACATGCAATTCAGCATTTATGGAAAATTCACCAATTGAAAACCTTTTCATGATTTTCAAGCCATATTATTTATGGTAAGAAATGGTGTAATAAAATACTTGTTGGTTTAAAAGTTGATAATGTCAACCGGGATTAAAAAGAGTAATGCTGGATGTTCTCTTTCTCACTAAAACTGCCTTTTTTATTGACTGGCCTTCTCAATATGTAGAGTGAATTTGTGGCTATTGTTTTGGCATATTTATTGTTTTTCATAGGTTTGGGCATTACATGCCTTAGCCCTTATTGCTGACTGTGGTGGGCCAATGTTTAGAAGCTATGTTAATCCAACATTGGAGCAGGTTGTTAACCTTGTGTTGACTGTTCCAACTGCTATAACTGAAGTGCATCAGTGTCTTGGAAAGTGTCTTGCAGCACTTATTACATCCATTGGCCCTGAACTACAAGGTAAGCTACCTCTGCCTGCTTTAATCAAGTGGATTGTCATGACATGTGAAGCATTCCTACATGTAGGACCTCTAACCACACAACAGTCATTTTTCTACCAGGCTTCGAAATCACAGAATCTACTTATTGATGTTGTTACTAAGTTGTTGGGTGATTATATGATGCAAAATGTTAGTGGTTTTTGTCTGAGTTGTCATAGTGACTATCAACATAACAATCTTTAATAGTCAATTTTTATTGGCTTTTGCATCATAAATAATTAACGAGTTTGATAATATATCTTCGAGAGTTGACTGTAGCAAACAATTTTAGTTACTTTCATTAATTTTAGGAACATCCAAGTCGATCCAAGACCTGCGTCTGTCATGTGTGGTTGCCTGTGCCATTATGCAGAATCATCCTGATTCATTAGTGCAAGCAGAAGCAATCAACTGCCTTCAGCAGCTTCACGTGTTTGCTCCAAGTCACATTAACCTGGGAACTGTTGTTCGTAAACTGTGCATTAACCTATCAAGTCCTCACTTGTTGCTACGGCGAGCCACAGTGGCTTGTTTTCGTCAGTTGTCCCAGCGAGAAGCGAAGGATGTTTGTGAACATGCATCTGCTGCAGGGGAGGAACTTAATAAACATCAGCAGTCCAGCTATGCTGTTGTCATAGGAGACAAAGGCTTGGAAGGTAAAAAGTTGTGTTTAGACATTGTAAATATTGGAAGCCTTTATTAAGGTTGCTACTAGTTATTCATTACCAGTCAGTTAATTTTATTTTCATGATTTCCTGAAAGAAACTGTTTTAGATTCTCCTTTTAAAATCATTAGCAATTCAAATTAAACATAAGTATGAATAATAGCTAATGTAGCCTAGCTCTACTCTAAATATGGCTGTATATACACATGTTTTAAGAAATTTACTCAATCAAATTTAATAATTAATCAGTGTTTGAAAGTGTGTAACCTACGTCATACATGTATGGACACTTACCTTATTTGAATATGATTGAGTTTGAGAACTTTGTTTGTTGTTTTATGGCATGATTGATGTGGATTTGATGTGAAATGGAACATTTTAAGCTGTTACTGGTCTTCATCAGGCTAGTTATCAACTGGCTGTGTATCATTATAAGTAACAAGTGCTGTGTCTGCTGGTGTTTGGTGCATTTTGAGCCTTGCTGTGGTTGTTAATGATTAGAGGATTTCAATCCTCATTGTTATGTAGATATGCTGTTTCCTTCGTGGTCTCCAGTGGTATCAGTTGGTTATGTTGTTTGATTGTGGTTATCCGTGCTTCTGGAATTTCAATACCCCACTGGTGTTATTAGGTTGAAGTCTTATGTGAAGGATCTCTTTGGTGTACCAGTGTGAGTTGCTGTCAATTAACTTAACCTTGTCTCGGAGCGGCGGATAGAGTCCAGCCTCATTAGTTTGTTTTGTGCATTTAAAAAGTTTACACCATCCTCACTGAGTAATTCACTTTTATAAAATACATCAATCTAGATTCTGCTGTACCTTTGGACTGTCAGACAGTCAGTAAGTCAGTCAGTTGGTCGGTCGGTCAGTCAGTCAGTCAGTCAGTCAGTCAGTCAGTCAGTCAGCCAGCCAGTAGATATTCAGTCATTCAACTACTCACACTTTCAAATAACTCTTCTTTTGTTATTTCTTACTAACTAAAGACAGTTTCCTCATTAGACCCTGAATCATCACTGACAGGTTTTTAATCACAGCAAGGATCAATTTAACATTGTTATCTTTTTAGGTGCATTGTTTGGTATGTTGGATACAGAAACTGACACACGACTGAGGTCAGATATTCACGATACATTAAACAGCATGCTGCAGACCCTGGCAGCTCAAAACCTGACCCACTGGCTTGGCTTGTGTAGGGATGTGCTGTCAGCATCCAAAAGCAGCAAGGGAGGGAGAAGAGGAGATACTCTGAACATTGAGGCAGAAGGTTAGAGTAAACACAATTTGTTGAAAATAAATATTGTTCTTTGTGTTTCACAGAACTGTAGAAAAGCTGGGCCATGTGGGTTGATGTACTGAGTATGATAGAACATTTTTTTTTTTTCTAAAATCTGCTATCCTATTGTGGTATCTAGAATTTACAGCAGATGGAAATTGTCTCGATTAGTTTTGGTGTGAAAACCAAACTATTGATTCAGAACGTGACCTTAATGCAGAATAATTTTGAATTCCTGAATTCTATGACGAGCTGTATTATACAGCTCAGTTCAGTTCAGTTTATTGATTTTTTTTTTGACATGAATTTTTTACAGCAAATGTGCACTGCCCACAGTTAGCAAGAGCTAGTCGAGATGAGCAATGTACTGTGTGAATCTCAAAACCATAAAGTCACAAACTTTCAAAGAAAAAAATCATTATTAGTGTCTTCTTTTACATTAACGGATAAGCTAAAAATTGAAGAAAAAAAAGGTGTTCGTAGTTTTTTTAGTCACACTGTATGGCTAACTGGCTGACCAGACCAGTCGGTCTGTAAATGGAGTGTACCAAATTATTTGAAGGACTGATTCTTCAAAATGGCACATTCTGAGAGTAGTGTGTGCCAGTTTGAAGCAATTTTAAAGAAAGTGGCATATAAACTGTCCTTCAAATTGGTGCATTCCGTTTGCAAAATGACTGAGCCAGCCAGCCAAGTGGAAGGCGCCCTAAGAGAATGTTAATTGTGATGCTTTTTCTGTGCATTGTATTATCAGAGGCTGATGAGGGAGGAGAGGGTGATGAGGGTGATGAAGGTGGAGGTATGACAGCAGGTGAAGCTCCTGAAGAAACTCATCCTAAAGTGGATCCACGCTGGCCAACAAGAGTGTTTGCAACTGGGTGCATCAAGAAAATAATTACAGTCTGTCAATCAAAACAGGCCGCTCACTTTGATTTAGCACTGGCACGTGCAAGACGACAGGAATCTGGAGAAGGTGAGATTTTATGAATTGCTCAGACTATGCACATGTCTATATATCTCATTTTGTCTTCCTGTAAAATCATGTAAAGTATGTAAGATGTGGGAGTTTCAGTGGAAGTGGAGAGGTTCATGATCCCTTGGAGGGGAGGGTGACAGAGTGACATGACTGTAGAGGATGATTTTGCCTTTACATGCTTAGAGAGTAGAAGCTGACAACACTTCACTTTAAAGAAACTGTAAATTTAATTGATTATTTCCAGTGCTAAATAAATATGCTTTCCATTTTCCTTGTAGATTTTCTTGTCATGCATCTTCAAGAGCTTGTGAGAATGGTGTTCATTGCAGCCACAGCAATTTGTGATCAGTTAAAGCTAGAGGGTCTGAGTACTTTGCAGGTACAACTGACTGTGTAGTATATGTGTAGGTAGTAAGTAAGTAAGTAAGAAGTAACAACTTTATTATAGTGGTCGCTATTATAGAAGTCGCTAGTATACAATGTACACTAATTGGGGACACTTAACTACAATTACTTATCTAATAGTTAATAAAATAATCTAATAATCAATAAAATACATAAAATGTACATCCACATGTAAAATCGGTTATTAGTTGTTACATAAAAAACAGTCTTTACAAGAGCTGTCTAGCAGGCTTGTGAAATTAACAAGTTTAATACCCTTTTTGTAAGTGCCCAGTGATTCAGACAATCAAATCGATATATTGAGTTTGGACCAAATGGCAGGGCCAAGGTAGGTAGTTTCAAGGAATGTTCTTGTAAGATGGCCTGAAACCATGCACTTGTTGATATCAATGCATTTCTAATAGTTATTTTGTACACATTCTTTTCAGGATGTTGTAAACATGTTTGCTTCAGTCCCTGACCCTGACTACCCAGGTCATGTTATATTGGAACAGTTTCAAGCTCAGGTAAGGGAAAGCCATGGCTTTTCTTTCTTTTTCTGCATTTTTTTTATAATTTTTCAAACATTTACTTTGGTATGTTTGACAGGTTGGTGCAGCATTACGACCAGCATTTGCGTCTGATATGCCATCTGATGTTACTGCCATGGCTTGTGAGGTATTCCTAATGTAAAGTGAATTCTGTTTGTATAAATTCTTGTGAAAAATTTTGGTTACATTTCACAACATACAGATGCCAAACCTAATTGGGCTGCTTTGTCGGTTTCTGTATTTTTGCAGTCAGCTGGTTGTTGTCATAATTATGATTGACAGCAGTAAAACACGCACATCGTTAGTTGGGGTTGAAGTTCAGAGTCCACATGTAATTGAAAGGAGTAGTAAGCTACAAAAGCAGTCTTAAGTTAGTGTCTAAACTTTAGCAGTTATGCTAATTGAGAATGACAACACATAACCTTCATTACAGGTCTGCAGTGCATGGATTGCAAGTGGCATTGCACGAGACTTGAATGATGTACGGAGAATTCAGCAACTCTTAGTTACTAAACTCTCAAAAGTTGGACAGGCAAAAGATTCTTCTTTACAGCTGTACAATGAGGCTGCTACCACAATGGAAAAACTGGCTGTTTTAAAAGCTTGGGCGGAGGTAATTTCCTTTCTTTTCACTTGTTAGTGACCTCATGTTGTTTGAAAAAAGTGTGGCTTTAAATATAGCCTTGAAATAAATAAGTAGGATAGCTGATTTAAGAGATTGCAGTGTCCACTAAATGGCATTTTCCAAAGATTCATCTGTTTCTTTCAGCTTTATTGGTCAATAAAGTAATTAATAAATAACAAACTATAAATATGAGAGAAAGAAATACGAAAAGAAAGATTGAAAGGATTAGCGCAAATGGGATATGATAGCCATGCGAGGTGCAACCCCAACCTAAGAAAAATCAAGAAAAATTACAAATGAGAACACTAATTAAAAAACACAGATTACTAACAGCGGCACGGGAAGTCACGAGAGAGGAACCAAGTGCAAGGCATGTTTATGTCAAAGGTGGTATCTAATAAGGTAAAATAGGTGGCACATTGTGTGGAGTTTTTTCCTTTTCTCCTAATTTCCAGAAGATTTTGTTGAATAATTTGTAAAATAGTGAACTTTGGCAGGGAATATAGAAAGTCATTTACCAAGTAAACAATGTATTAAGCCATTCATTGCAACAGACTTGATGGAAAATGGGTATATTAGTGATGATTTAGCATGCGAATCCAAACCTCTCCAAATATGCTCTAATTTGGCATGTTACTGCGTGACAGGTGTATATTGTAGCCATGAAGCAGCAAGACAGCCCATCTCCAGCCAGTGGTGGAGATGAGGATGATTTCTCTGAACCTTCTGGGAGTCTTCTGGAGTTAGTTGAACCAGAGTTAAAGTCACTCAGTAAATATTGGCTTGGAGCATTGAAGGATCATGCACTTCTTGCTCTTCCAGCGGAATACTCTTCCCAGCTACCACCACAAGGAGGAATGTTCTACAGGTAGTTACAATAGGTCATGCTTCCTCTCAGCTACAATCTAATACAGTACTTGATCTCTCAACAGTACTGTGGAGAGAGTTTTGACGTTTTACAATAGCTGTCAAAATTCCTCCCGCGCTGATTGGCTTGTAGCTATTGTCCATTAGAGCGCAGATAGTAAAGTACAGATGTAACGTGCATGCTTTCTCAACGTGAAAAAAGCCAATTCTGCTTGTACTTATTGTAAAAAACAAATCAACAGCAGTTTTCTATGGTCTAAACTCTTATAGACCAAAAATTGGCAGTGAAACCACTCACCTGTGGCTCGTGGTTCCACTTGACGTCATTTTATGGTCTATAAGAGTGTAGACCATAGAAAACTGCCGTCGATTTGTTAATTGCAATTTGGGTGAAATAGTTCATATTTTAACATTTTTTATCATCAACTTTACAGTTGAGAACACAAATTTTACAATAACTGTTGAAATTCCCATGCGCTGATTGGCTCACAGCTATTGTCTATAACAGTACGGTCAATAAAAATGACGTCAGATGTAACATACGCACTTTCTTAACAGAAAATAAAGCCAGTTCCGCTCATAGTTTTTCCATGTTATTGTAAAAAAAAACAAATCAATGGCAGTTTTCTATGGTCTATACTCTTATAGACCATAAAATGACACCAAAAAATGTCCAAAACTTGGCAGTGAAACCACTCCCCTGTGGCTCGTGGTTCCACTTGAGTTTTCTGAGCATTTTTTGATGTCTTTTTATGGTCTATAAGAGTATAGACCCTAGAGAACTGCTTTTGATTTGTAATTAGAATACTTCTTCTTCTTCTTCTTCTTCTTCTTCTTCTTCTTCTTCTTCTTCTTCTTCTTCTTCTTCTTCTTCTTCAAAAATGAAGATTCTTGTGAGCAGATATTTTACTCAGCATTTTAACTTGGTTGTTATTGTGAAATTATTTCATGGGTTGTTGTGGCTATATATTGCCTTATTTTCAGTGACACTGATAAATAACTTGCATTGAAAGTAACCTCTCATGATGAGCTACCTACAGTTCTAATTTCAGTGTGGCTCTAAGACAAAATACTAATAAGCTGTTGTCCTTTTCCTTTCAGCGTAGACTTTCTTTACTGCAGTTGTTACAATTAGTGTTAATAATTGACTCAGCAAAAGGTCAAAGGAAGGAATTCACTTTTTTAATAAATATGCCTGCTAACCTCCATCATCAATATTAAATATGGTGTTGTTGCAGTCCTGACTCCATGGATCAAGCGAGACCTCATTACCAGAGTTGCTGGCCTTCTATTGTTCATGCAGCTTCTTTGTGGCTAAACAATGGAGGATTTGAAAGCACAAAGCATGATATGGAAGCAGGTAAAGCTTGTCCATATCTGTGCTGCTCAGAGTAAACTCTATCTAGATCCAGAATCTAAATTTGATGATGAGAAAATAATTACTATCTCTCTTCATAATTTGATGATCCCAGGGTTATCAAGTGGATCGTTAGATACAAACAGTGGACCGTCAATGATTAAAACTGCCAAGACGCCAACAGAAGTGAACACAGATTACTTTCATTTGTTGGTGGGAATCTGTATGGAATCATTGTGTTCATCCAGAGCAACACAGCCAAACAGTACAGTATCTGCTTGTCTGAATGCATTCTACAGCTTGCTGGATTCACGGTGGGCAAGAACTCTGATTGGAAATGAACAGGTACTGTAAGTGGTATGTTCTGTCATTTCATCCTCTCCTCCTGCCTTCACATACTTGTAATTAGTAAAATACCCTCTTATAATTATTGTTTTTAATAGGAGACATGACTCTTGCATTATGAATAAAGGAAACCTACAATGTCAGTGAAACATAATTATATATTTTAAAAAAAATGCTACCTATCTTTAAATATCCTTATTAAAAGATTTTGCATCCTCACCTTTTTCTGTTTAACTTGTTAATTGGTTCTTTTCCAGATTCTTGGTGTTGAGATGCTGAGTGTGTTACACAGAGTTCTGCTAACAAGGGACTCACTCGATATCCAGTTAGCTGCTATGAGAGTTATGAGGCAGATTGTTAAAGCAGCGCAGGAATCATTAGAATCCAAAAAGGCAGCGGTTGTCAAGTAAGATGCCCTCCACCCTATCATGTAACTGGTTAGAAGCCATTGTGCTCTTTGTGGCCTCTTTATTGGATGCATTTAGTAACATAAACATTACACTTTGGGGTTGTACAGGTGTGTTAGGTATTACAGTGGTCTAGCTGTTAGTACGGCAGACTTTTGTCTCTATAGCTTGGTCGTTTGACTCTAGCCTCTGTTATGCTGTTGTTTTCTTCAAAAAGAAATATTGCTCCACAAACCTACAGTAGGTGTATACATGAGAAAGGTGGCAAAATGCGGAGAGGAACCCAGTGGCAGACTATTTCCACCACCTAGAGGAAGGACAAAGGGGTTGTAAAGTATCAATGGTTTCAACATTTGCTTCAACATGCGTTCAACAATTTGTTGAACCAAATGTCGGGGGCGTTTGAACAGGTCGTTCAACATTATTGAAAGTGAAAAAATTGTTGAAAGCTTGTTGAAAGCGTGTTGAATCAAATTTAAATAGGTTTAAACTTTCATTCAACATCCACACAACATTTCCTTTGCTCTCGAAAATGTTGAATGGCATTGAAGCCATTTGAACACTCCGTGCAACATTTGCCCAACATCCATTCCACTTTTGCTGAACGAATGTTGGTCAAATGTTGAAACCATTGGTTAATGCACCAGTCATGTCTGGGTTGGGGGGTGGGGGGGGGGGGGAGGGAGAGAGAGTCCACAACTTCTCCCCTCCCAACCCAAGAAATACTGGGGAATTGGATTTTTTGGTTGGTAAAAGTTAGCAATAATATTTATCCACTTTCAGGACAACATTTTCTTGGGAATGACCCTGCCTGTCCCAGGTTACTTTGGAATTTTTGTTTACATCATCTATTGCACCATACACTGTATTACACAAAATTGATAGAACCAGGCAATGTATGGAGGGGGTAGTGGATTAACATTGATTTGTGCATAAAGAGGATTTTATTTATGTGTGCTTCATGTATTCATTCTGAAAGTGGTTCAGAGGCTGAGAGTGAAGGTGAAGAAGATTTGACTCCTGGTCGATCGTTGGTGTTTGGTGTTATGGAGATCTGTATGTGTGTCCTCAAAAAACAGCTTCCAAATCTTCTCCCTTCTTCTGCCAAATCCAATCAACAGCCAGTCTTGCTAGTGGCCATTGGCTCAGGATTTAAATGTAAGTTACTCTTGAAAATAGATGAAATGTTAATTGAAGGTCATGTCACAGTTGAACCTCTTGTAAGATGACTTCCTTGTACTACATTCAAGTTATCTCTCAGGTGGTGTTAGTGTTTGTGTGTTGCTGTTTAGGAGACGTGTCTGTTCACAGAGCTTTGTCTATAGAGATATTACATATTTACAGTGCGACTACTGTTACTGGGCTCACTTAAACAAAACTGGCCAATCAGATTGCAGGACAAGAACAAAGAATTTCAACCAAAGCCAATTGAACCAATCACGAGTAGACGGACAACAACAGTTAAAACCCCAAATTTTGGAATTATTCACTGTTGGTATCCTACTGTGATCTGATTGGCCAGTGTTAAGTGACCCCGCTAATAGTAGTCACACTGTAAAATGCAATTTCTCTAAAATCTAAATATGTTATGAAAAACAATGTCAAACAAACACTATCCAGATTTGGGAAATTTAGTGATCCAGAAATAAAATTAATTTAGTTACAATGAAAAAGAAGTATTCAGAGCAATGTAATTTTTAAATGTGTGATGCTTAAAGTGGAGGATGATATTAATATTTTTGGATCACTAAAATTTCTTAAGTTTGATAATGTTTAGCTGCCATTGTTTTTCATAACATACCGGTATTTAGATTTTTGCAATTCAAACAAAGTTGTGAAAAACACAAAAAAATTGAATGTTACAAAAATTTATTGTGGAAAGGTGAGTTAAGAGACAAATAGCATGAGAATTACTGTCAGTGACAGCATCAAATTTTTTTGCGTGATTTCCCTGCTGTGAGCCCATATAACTTTGCCAATCACTTTGAATTATGTTGTATCTATAAAATATATAAATATTGTCCTCATTTGTTGTTTTTTTAAAGCTTTAACACTGGAGAGTTCCAGGTTAATATCTGAAGCAGTGTCCATCCTGCCAACTGTACCCGGCCTGTGCACTCCAGAAGCCTCAGTTAATGTGTTACCAAGTGTGTTGTATCTTCTCACCTGTTCATTACGTGAAGTGGCATTGATCAAGGACTCTTCATCACAGAAAACTGTGTCTGCAACATTACAAGCTCTGAAGCAGCTTACCACATCACTGTATACACAGAATCCTAAATGCTCCAAGGACTGGATTGATTTGCTTCAAAGGTTGGACTGTTTATTTCTATGAGTAGTAAGAACAGTTGCCCTAATTTCTTTATAGTTTGAAGGGCTCAGAGAACGTAACCATCCTATATCAGATTTTGGTTGTTTAATGATCTTTGCTCATATTTGCGTCACTTTTTCATATGGCTTACAGTTTATTTATTCCCAAATCCTTGTCCTGTGTTTTTTCTACTTGTTTCTGCTGCATTTTGGAGAAAAATTCCTCAGCAAGGCACTTGGTATCCCTTGGGGAATGAAACAGAAGGGCAACAAAGTAGCACAAGTTGAAAGTGAAAAAAAAAAAACTAAATAAATCCACATCTGTGGGAAGTTTCACTTTAAGGACGGGGGGATGCAGAAAAAAATAATAGTGGGCTATGTTTTGGGAATAAATTGTAGGCCACATACACTTTTAAAAAATGAGGCAATCTGAGTAAAGTGAAAACAATGCAAAATTTAATGAAGGGTGGTTGTACTCCCAACCCCTCATCTCTTGACTGCTTCCATATTCATTTTATGTTATAGCCAAGGCACTTAATGGATGAAAGTGAAACTTGGTATATTGTTCTCATTAATTCATTTCTTTAATTAGTTCTTTGAAAAATTTAATACCGTAATTATAGTAAGTTGATGAGAAACAGTCTTTGGCTTGTGACTGGGTGTTGACAGGATTGTTTCAGTGATCAACAGAACTATCGTCACTATACGTAGATAATTTATGAGGATGCATAAATAATTAAATTATGCAACTTTACATTTTTTGCAAAATTATCCCTTGTTCTAAGCACAAAATAATACATTTCTCCTTGAGGCAAAAAATTGTTGTGTCTGATTAATTTAACATGCAAATTTGATAATCAACCCAGAATGTCACTGAAAGGCATTTGCAGCTAAATAAATATGATTTAGACAAGAGCAGATGACTGAACTTTTTGGCTATTTTTTTTGGTTAATTGTTAACGTAGCAATGTAACTTAAGTCTACCAGCCACTCTGCACTGGCCTAATGGGCCACTAACTTGTCAGGGTTGAAGATTCCAACATACAGGAAAGGCTAAAATTCTTTCCCATATCAATATTAAAGTAAGCTTATCAGTATATACAATTTATTACCAACCACAATAATGTGAAATAGTGAAAATGTGTTCTTCTGTGTCCTTGTGCAGATTTGACAAAATCTTGCTTATTTTAGGAAACTTCTGGTGTTCTGTTCAGGGATTATTGACTGATAACTGCATTATTCTAATAATTTCATATTCTTTTTAAAATATTATTTGTAGCTAACCTTGAATATTCTTTTGTTCACTGTTGCTGTCACCCTGAGTGAATTACGCACTACTTCTACCTTTATGTTAACTCTTAAAGATTAAGGGATTTCAAATAATGTGTATTGGTAATTGAACTCTTCTTTGTTCACAACAGTGCATTAGCCACAGTTCTGTCAGATGCTCAAGCCAATGCAGAATCTACCACTACAGATGCAGCAGCAGCAGTAGCAAATACAATGGATGACTCTGTAGTGATGCTTGCACTGGCCATTTTCATTCTCTCTGCACCAAAAGAAGTTGTGTTGGCATCAGATCTGCAGAAACAATGTATCAATGTGTTCACCAGATGCATTAGATCAACAAACACACAGGTAAGTTCTGCTTCCTACTTTTGGTGTTTGTGTTATGTGGAGACTGTGTGAACTCTGTTAAATCCACACCTCTGAGCAACCATATCCTACATGTACAAGAACCAACTAGAAATTTGACAATGAATTAGGAGTTTGGTAAAACAAGCGAAAGAGAAACTCAAGAGAGAAACTAACACTTTAGTAGATAACAACACACAGTTTTCTACATGTTGTCAAGTGGTTGTTGGCTGCACTGGCTTGAAAGTATGAGACTTTCTGGTTATTGGTTTGTCTTATGCAAAGTAGTGATAATCCTGGTTGGTAGTTTTGTGTACATGGTCTCACAGAAACTATTTTTAATGTTGTTCTCTTCAGATTCAGCTCAAGGCATTGCAAACACTTGAGTCTGTGTTCCAGTGCAGAGAGAAGAGTGTTTCTTTTCCCTTCATCAATGCTTTAGCTCCCCACATTGTGATGATTTTGAATGACATGTGCATCAATAAACCAACAAGGGAGGATCACTTAACAGTGACTTTAGCAGCCATCAAAATTATGGAGAGTTTGGTGGATCTCACAGAGGACCATCTGAGTATGTATCATGGCCTTCACATCTGGAGTAATTAAGTCTATAATTCTATTATTCCAAATTAAATAGATCTCTTACTATTTTAAATTTTTGCCGTGTATGAAGCCACAGTGTTGATTTTGAGATCCAGAATTTGGTTACACTGAACATGTGTTCCTATCACTATGCATGAACTTGGGTTATTATAGTACAACAGTACCCAGACAGGATACATGACCCTGCTGTAGCAATACGCCCATATTGTGAGAGATCCATTTTGGCCTAGGCTATCCTATGGGGAGCTGAGTAATATTAATGAAAGGTACCTTCACCTTGCAATCAAAAGTTCTCAAACTTCTGCTGGCTAATGCAGATTTTAGTATCAGTAAACAACCCAACAACAAAACACTTTTTGCAGCATGTTGGTGATGTTTACCATATTTCTATTGTTGTTTTCTTTCAGAGGTACACATGCTTGGGTTACTTGTTCCAATCCTGATATCTTTACTGTCTGACAGTGTTAACATGCCTAAAGAAAGCAAAGTAACTAAGAACCTCCATGATGAGGCGCTGCAGAAACTTGTGAAAATTGGACCCAAATACCCAGAACCATTCAGAACAGTAATGAGCTCAGCACCAGATTTAAAGCCACGCTTGGAAGCTGCAGTTAGAGCTAATCAGCCTGCAGCCAAGCCAAAGCAACCTGCAGTACAGCCTAAAGTGGCTCCTGCTCAACCCTCCATCAAGTTACGTATGGACTTCAGTAACTTCAAGTAACACACCTCCTGTTTAAGGGGTTGGAACTGTTGCATAAGGAATGAATATCACTGGGCCAGATCAATAGATGAAATCAATAATTATAATAATAGTAAATTATAATTATAGTAATTATTGTACTAGAAATGTGTGACAAAGTGGAGATAGCCAAGAAAAATATTCCCTCCACCAATTGAGGATACCTAAAATTATGTAAAACAAGATGCCTATACCATTCATGCCAACTCTCCCAGATTATCCGGGAGTCTCCCGGATACGGAACAAATCTCCCGGTCTCCCGTACGGGTGACTAAACCTCCTGGATAAAAGCGACTTGGCGTCTTAATTGTACAGTCTAGTATTTCACCTCAAATTTTCTGTAAATTTAAGAAATATTGTGTCATGACTAAATTTGCATACCCATTTTACCCAATCTGCCACAAACTATGACAGAAACCAACATCATTGCAATATAAGCGACGTTCAACCAATTAAAGAGCAGGACAAAAAGCTCTAGTTTCATGCGAATTTTGTGCCAGTGGGGGGGGGGGGGGGGTAAGTGCATCAATTTTGTTTAGGGGGAGGGGTGCTCAGAAGATACAAATCTCCAGATTTCAGATCTTTAGAGGTTGGCATTTCTTCTATACTGGCATTTATGCGAAATGCTGTGGGTGATTCATTTGTTACATGCTTCGCCGATTGATAAAACTATCCTTGCTAATGGAATAGTTTGAGTCACGAAGATCGCATTATGTTGTGTCCCTTGTGTTACGCTACTAAGGGTCTCACCGGAAATTTCGGAAATTCCATTACGATAATGAAAGCTTCACAATGACCTCTTTTCAGTCTCCCATCGTGGTTCGGAACTGTCAAACAAAGCATGATTCCTTCACCAGGAACTCTCCAATTTCGACTGTTTTAAATGTCGAGTGCTTCTTAGAGGTTATTCTTTCGATTTACTGCTTCAAAATGGTTAAATTTCTGTTTGAAAACGGCACACTTGGGTCCACAACATGTTACCAATATGGCGCTACAAATTTAATCCCGTTTTAATGAATAAATCAAATGATGCGTTGACGTCACACAGGTAGGGGTGAGTGGGTCCCCTCCCTCGCGATGCAAGCGACAAGAATGGATAATTTTTGATTGGCCTGCTTTTGTTGAAGACAATCAGAACAATACATCCCTACTAGGAGAGAGTAGAGTTTAATGAATAAATTAATGTGCAGATTTGTGGCTACTACGAAGAAAAAAAAAGGAAAGAAATTGACCTGTGTTTAGACACGGTATGCCCCTCAGGGCATCCCGCGTAATTACTTAATAAACCTTTAACAATGAATATCAATAAATCTATTGATATTAAAAATTGAGAACACACCAATGAACAAAACATTATTTTGTTATTTTTGTTTCATCATATGTCATTGATTTATCTTTTGTGGGAAAAAACAAACTGTTAAGGACGGTGCCTCCTAATACCGAAGAATTTTTGCACAGTTTATGACTATGTGGGAAAAGCATATCTTGGTATGGGCTACTGGAAACCAGAAAGAAAATTAGGGGTAGTGGGGTATTTTTGGAGATAATTAAGCAACAATTATTATTATAAAAAGCAAAAGCAGTAAAGTACAAAGCAATGTATGATGCTTATTTCCAATTTGAAGCTTTATTATCTCTAAGAGTGCATTTTGGATACCAAGTTCTGCTTTCTCTGCATAGTTTTAGACCATGCAAAAATATCCCTGTATTAGTAGGCACCACCCATAGGAGACCCGAGTACCTCGAGATGCTTAGAATGTATGCGGAGTAACAAAAGTAGGCAAAGTCCTTAAATTATACAGAAAATGCATTGAAGTAACCTATGATGCTGAAAATATGAAATTGACAGCAAGGCATTCACTTGAGTGAGGCAAATGAGAAGCCGGCAATAAGAGATGATTCACTGTTCATTTCTCTGAAGTGAAGTCATAATAAAATAATATTTAATCCTGCTGTTTACAGAGGCTTAATGCATAGTATTGCTGTAAACTCAAAAAAATTGTGGTATTGTATATTGCAAATCAATAAAACTTATCTAAATACCTGGTCTTAGAGAAAGGCTGTTATTTTTATCATATGATGGAAGACTTTGGCTGTGTACAATAAAACTATAATGGTATTTTTTTAATTCTAGTTGTAAGTAAACTGGTAAAATTGACAGGGTCAGGAAAAGAGAAAACAAACTGGATTAAATATTTTTCCTTAGATCGTGTCTCCATTAGGAGGTAAATCCCCATTAACAAGGTTGCAAGCAAGCCTCGAGTGGAAATAATAAAATTGATCACACATTTGACAACAATCATCTTAATGGCAAATGGTAGAATTCAATAGCCATCACTAGCAATCACAAGCAGTCACTAACAACCTTGGGCATACATCTTGATCATTACTTGGCCAATGTTAGTTTCTATCAGGTAACAATAATAATATTACAATTGGTTGATCATATTGGTTTTCTGAAGACTGATTGTTGTTGATTGGTCATGCTGCAATATCACTACATGATGTGAAAGCCACCATAATGAAACGGTCTTATAATTTTATCGTAAAAAGAGAAATATAAGTAACAATATTGTTTTTAACAAATGAAAATGTTAGCTAAGTTTAGATTAAAATAAATAAAATAAATAAATGTTGTTTATTTATTTACCATAGCAAGGATGATGTCAAGTCCTTCATTTTAACAATAAACCCTGACTAGAATTTGAAACAATAATTATTATTGCTTCAAACTCTAGTCAGACACTTTACGATGAAACTTTCAGGGTTTGAAGCTTTCAACCTAGCCAACTTGTCTGCAAATGTAGCAAAAAATCTGTAAGTCATAGGGCATTATCAGGTAAATAACGGATCAATGCTTATGGGCTGATTTTAGTTAGGTATTCTCAAATTTTTTGCTAAAATCTCAAGAAAAATAAAACTTATCACTTTATTCAGTTTATTATTGAGTGTGAATAGGAGCCAAAGTGAAAAATCCCACTCACCAGGTAGATGTTCTAATCACTGGGCTACAGGGAGATGCAGGATAGGCATCTAGCCTGCAGGGTTGACATTCATTATTAGTAAATTGTTTCCACTGCATGCTTTTCAATCACATGACTGTGAATTCTGACCTTCCAGCCCAAATTGACAATAATTGCAAATATAATAATTATTTCAATGGCCATCAGGCAAATTATGTTGACAATGACGAACAAAAAAAATTACCAATTGAATCAAATTGGATCACAGCCATGACCTTAGAACCCTGTGGAGCTTAACTTGTTTGTTTTCCAGACTTCTTTCATGGTGTTGTCATGGTGACTGAGAGCAGTGACATTGGTATTCAACGGTTAAGTAGTCTAAATATCATCACACATCAAGTGAGACAAGTACTTTAACTTTAAGATGGTAGTTGTATGCATTTATTACTTTATTATCAAAAAATGTACATAACATGAAATAACAAAAAAAATATTTTGGTCCAGAATTATTTTCCAACATGACGATAATGCCCAATTGATTAGTTATCATCTTCATCCTCGTCTATCTTTTCTTTCTTATATTTATTTAACATGTCCACACTTTCTTTGATAGCTTCTTTCTCTTTATATTTGATGTATCTGCATATTTCCCTGTCAATGAGAAATTGAGTGGTTAGCTGGTTATTTTTCTTTTCAATTTGAGGGTACCTTGAGTGGAAGGGGCACCAGGGTAACACCCATTAGATACAAGTCTAAACACAAGCACATGTATGGAAAAGGATATCAAACAAAATCTACCTACAGTCGACTATACTAAAAAAACCCTATAATTTAATGTGTTTTCTTTTAAATGTAATCAGTGTCTCATTTGACTTCTCAAACTCACATAATGGAAATGACTGTTGTATACAACTCTTGTCATTCAACATTTCCTGCACCTTCATTCATCAGGTTTAAAAAAAAAAAAAAAAAAAAAAAACAAGTTTCCAACTCCTACAACATTTTGCACATCGTAATAAAAATATTGGCAATTTGTAAGGTTTGACTGCATACAATAAAGTCATACAAATGATCTAAAATGAACCTGAAGGGAACATGATCTTAGGACAACTGATGACAGGCAGAAATGGAAAGACTGTTTGAGAGTTACCAGCAAGGCCCCTGTGACCCTCATGAATGAACTGTCAATCACTGACTACTAACTTGAGAAAACACAGTTGAAGTTTTTGGATGAAAAAAATCTTTCTAAACCTCAGTGAGATTTGCTCAGATTTGAGCCCATAAGATTCTGCCTTATCTCCTTCCATGACCAAATAAGCAATTTTCCATATTAAAAATAACTGCAAGCAGACTTGTAAGAAGCAAGGGAAGACGATGTCCCCCAAATATTTTAAGGGGGGGGGGGGGGGGGGCTCAGAACCTCTTGAATTAGAATAAGCGATGGAAGCCATTCCTCCAAGCAACCTACGTATATCGACTTCAAAAGTTTGGCCCCTGTTTAAACCTGTTCCTCCTTTGCCTGTAAATAAAAAATCACATTTACCAGCCTCCAAATGAAACAAGTGCAAAAGAACCAACTGCGTATCGACATGACCTCAAGACATGCACTGTGAAGAAAAAAAAAAGGAAAAATGAGAAGAATGACTGGGGTGGGGGGTGGGGTACTCAGATCCAATGCATTTGAGGGGGGGGGGGGGTATGCTGCACATGGTATCAAGTTTTTCTGAGCATAATGTATGATGTTTAATTGTTTTCAAGAGACATTTTTAATTTTTCAGTCCAAAATAGCGGATCTCCCTGCCCTAACTCAGATCAAAAGATGGCTCACAGGTTACAATAAGGGTCTACCCCTGCCCTCTTGACAAATATTGACACACAAAAATAAATATTATACAACATTCTATCCTACAAGCAGGCTTCCTTGCTTGAGCTTCACTATAGTGTCTGATGTTTGCAGCTGCAGATATGCAAGCTGGGCCTCCTGGTGAGGGAGACCAAAAAAGGTTTATAATAACCACAGCTTTGCTGTTTGCAAAAGCCACTGCCAGCTTTACAGCATTCTACTCGCTGCATGAAGTCTGTATTCTGGTGGCCTTTGTTACTTTATCCAAGAAGAGTAAATAAGGCCTTGCCCTCTATTGTGTGGACTGTATAGGTGGTGGTAGGTACACTAAGTCAGGTAACCGTAAAAAACTACCCCATTATCCCAAAACACAAGCCCACTCAGCCTCAACCCAATTTGGGTGGGGTTTGGCTGGTACTCTGGTATATCAGCGATGGAGAGGTGCAAACACTAAATGGGTTTGAAAGTAGTCAATGGGGACTTTTTGGGGGTTATACTTTTTCTGGCTGAATTTTCTTGGCGAGAGTTGGTGCACTTGTTTTAGTAAGAATTTTTTGGCTCTAAACGCTTGGCCTCATTCGCCCCTTGCCACACTGTTCATTCTAACCTGAATGTACCCTCATATCGGAATCCATAGGACCTATTCACCCCCCCCCCCCCCACCCCTGCAAAAAACATGAAAGGTGATAAAGAACAACACAGCTATATACCAATATTCATCTATTGTAGTTGAGTAACGTGTCCTTTATTAACAAAACAACAAAAAAAGTCGAATCACTCACTTGACTTTAAAAAATATCCCACGCCAACTACAGTGCCACCAGCTATTCCATACAGCAAGGATTCACGGACGCATGGTGTTTTCTCGATAAACTTTTTAAAGTTCCAGCTGTACTGTGTATCACGCGAGAATATGAGACGTTCAGTGATCCTCAATTGAACTTTCTATCATTCAGTTAATATAGCAAAAGTTGAACTTACCTTTTTCGTTTCGCCAGAACCCACAACATCGTCCGCCATTTTGTAGATAAAGTTACGCAATTTTTTGGGCCAGCAGTTGTTACCATAAACAATATGGCGAAAATTCCGAATTTGACAATTGCGGCTGTTATCGGTATTTATAAAGGAATCTGCCTTCGGGGATAGGGGGTACATAGAAACAGTTAAAATGTCTTGCTACCCAGTTGCGTTAAATGTATATGACATGGTAGGTAAAGTGACTTCATTTTCACCGAGAAGCCAGGGCAATTTAGTCCTCTGACAACTAAGCTGGTCTATTTATAATCGGAAGCATGAACAAAGAGGAAGTTTTTAATAGACCTTATTATGCATGTTATTGTTTCTCTTAGTACTGGATAAATCAGTATACATTCCCTGTTGGCCTTGGAGTCTTCCACTCTGGAGTAGTTGTCCACGGAAAAGGTCAGTTCAGTTTTTAACAAGAACTACAGAGCTTGTAAAAATAATATAAAGCTTGTCTTAATTTGTTTGATTTTGCTCTTCGATCATAGTTAATTCTTACAGTTGATTAATATTTCTATTGCCCCTTGTTTCAAATAAGGGACAATAACTATTCCTGCTCTTTTTTTGTGTGTGTTATATATGGCCACAGTTTAAAACTCATAATTTATACCTGTCAGTTTACCTGTATTCAGTTTGTATTCAGTTTCGTTGAAGATGACGTCTTTTGCTCTTTAAAAAAAATCCAGCCATTTTCTTTCAAGGAAATGGGAATGAGTAAAATGTGTGATATGAAAAAGGATAAGGCCGAAAGGGACAAAAATAAACTTTGTCCTGTAAGTGTATTTCAATAAACAAGAGAAAAAAAACTTCCTCAGCTGCAAGACCTGTGAATACAGATGTTTTATGCAATCTGTATATGTCCCTGAGGGACGTATCCAAAACATGGACCGGGGTCCATGGACCACCCATGTGGACCCGGTCCATGGACCACCCCACCTTGTGGACCCGGTCCATGTATCACCACTAAGAAATTTTCTAATGCATTTTACCTGTCTTGGGCTGCGGACTGAGTATAAAATACAGATATTTAGATTTGGCGTTCAATATGTAATTCACCTTCTACTTTCTATGTAATTGAGACTTTATGCTTTTACCATCGTTGAGTTTTATACGTAATCCATATTTAGTTTTCTTTGCAATTGTAGAGCAATCGTAGATTCCGATTTCTGGTGAGTACTGACGAGGCAGATTTCGTTCTTCATCACACTTTTTTAAACAAATCGTCAGGGCGCAAGCAGAATGAGAAAGACTGGGCCAAGCCCCAAGTATTTTATTACGGGATGCAGAAGAAGACCATTGCAATTCTTTTGGCGTCATATGTGTCGAAACTAAACTTAACTTTACATATGCAGTCAAGAAATACGGATAAAACGAAGCCTAGTGGAGTTTAGACAATGAACTGTGTAAAACTCGCGTTTTGATTGGTCTAGAGGAGTGTATGATTAGAGTATAGACGCATGATTGACGTCATCAAGTGGTGTGACCGGCGCATGTGAGTCTAGAGTCTAGAGTCCAGCCAGAGCGACTGGTCAACAAAGTTTTGCAAACTGTTTTAGCGAGTAGCGGACAAACATAGGCAAAATATTTTCACAGAAAAGAAAAACTGCCCAATAAAAAATTGGACAAAGACCGTTGAGAGTGACCTCAACCAGAATAAAAAAGCTAGAACTTTGTTGTGACGTGAAAAGGAAGCAAATATTTGTCAAAATATGTCATCGATAGAAATCCGGTAATGCCGAGTAATCAATTACAAATCGCAGTGAAGCAACTAACATGCTTTAATATTTTGGGGTCAGGATTTCCTTCTGGAAAAAAGGTTACTTTTGAAAATATTGTGAAATTCTTTCGGATTATACACTATTTAGAAGATCACAATTGCAAGTGTAGTAGTAGTCTAAAACTGAGTTTGCTGGAAAGTTTTTGACTCAGCTCAGGCAACGCGATACTTGTTCACGAAATGTGTTGAAATGTCTTGGTTATTGTATAAAACAAATAGATTCCATTTTGCCGTGGGTCTGTACTCTGATAATGCACGGAGAACGTCAAAACGTGGTGAGAACATCAGTCACGCTACTCGCCTGCGGCTCGTAGCGTACTTCTTTGGTCTCACCACATTTTGACGTCATATGTGCGTTATCAGAGTACAGACGCACAGCAAAATGGAATCTATTTGTTAAATAAACAAACATGTGCCACCACATGAAGTAGGAACAAGATGAAGGTTGCTTTTGTTTATGATCTGTTGTAAAAGGTGCTCGCGAAGAGCAGTGTTTACATTTCGAGATATCGGGTAGAGGGCAAGAGAGAACTCTGCATAACCAACCTCTTTGGGAAAAACCCTAACCTATTGAACTAAAATTAGAGCTTTACGCGAGATGATCATGAGAATAGCAGTCTGTAAACAATAATGTATGTAGTTGCCGAAGTTCAGTAATTATTCGTTACGTTCAACCTGAAAATGAGTAAATTTATTATTACTTGTAGTCGGTCCACTTGCTGACTCACCTATAAAATTATAATTATTAAATACATTATTAAATACATGCAATTTATTGCATGAACTGAATCTGAGATCCTCATTAATTGGCTTTTTGTTACCCAGTCCGCAGGGGTGGTCCATGGACCGGGTCCATGTGACCATGATGTTTAAATAATATTTATTCCCTTCAGTAAGCTTCAATACCTGGATGTCAATTTGACTGAGATTCTGATTAATGGTGGATTAAAGGCTTGTATTATAACAACTGGGAGGGAAATCAATTTCAGTGTGGGCACCTGATTCCTCATGCCTGAGATGACATAGATGAATTAGAGGGATTCATGTGAGATTTTGAAGCCAAATTATAAATGCAGGCTAGGAATACAAATACATACAACCATCACAAGTCCCTAAGGGCATGAGTACATGTATATTATAACCTGCAAACAACAGTTACTTGTGTCTTCTGTAATGCTCAACAGTCTCACATTAGGTCTTAAAATAAATATTTAACTCAGCAAAATTATTCTTGCTTTGAACAGGCATGCTTTAAAGCAAGAGTTTACTCTGGGGACTTTTGTTCCATAATATGGTCTAACTATTTTTTCAAGATAATGTGACAGTGTTTCAAAAACACAAATCTTAGGGTTCTTGGATATTTCTGGGTGAAGTTCTGAGTCAAATTTAACATCACTGTAATTCTGTCCCTTTTTTAAGCTATACAGCCAGTCCCTGGGTCCAGCTTGTGCAATTATTGCACACTCTGTGCTCATTCTAAAGGTTGAAGGAGAGTTCTTCAAATGAGAGTTCAATTTTGTCTTTCCATCATCTAAAATAATCCATCACATCTTTTAAACACCCAGAACAGTGGTATAATAACAAGATTATGTTGGCCTTGAAATGTAATGTCATATTAAATAATGAATCCCTAATCTTGCAAGAGTAAAGTGTCTGCTTATAAAATAATATGAATGATCTACATGTATGTACTTTGGGATGACTTTTTATTGTCAGTAGTTTAAAAATCTCTGTGAATAGAGGGTTATACCAAACCCTGTAGCACAGAGCACATTATTTGTTTGCTTGTGTTCTGTAGAGTATGCATTTGGTGGCCATCCGTATAACTGGTCTGGAATATTTGAAATGAATCCAAAAGCTGTGGACACACTTGGAGATGATTTCAAATTCAGGTTTGTAATTACATTGTAATATTGACTTGTTTATTAAAGGTGAAGGCCACTCCAGATATCATGATTGTAATATTTTTAATACATCAATACAAAGTAAACACTGAGTTGGGCTACTCACCATTGTTAAGCTGCTGAAGAGCATCTGATCCATAAGAAATTTGTCTTCAGAGTAGCCTGAAATTCAAATAAAAATTAAGCACCGCCATTTTGATTAGCACTTCGTAGCCTTGTTGCGGTTTCATGATGTCATTCCGTCCAAGCGAATATTGTAAAACATGGAAATGGCTTTCAAGCCAGAACACGTCCATCGTCATGAAGATGAAAACATGGAAGACAATGAAAATACCTAGCGGATACGTGGTATGTTTGGGTGTACCTGTGAACATTGTCAACTAATGCCTTAACCCTTTGTTGTCACAAAGAGCCAGAGTCGGAAAACTAAATTTAAGGTACTCTATGTAGGTTCAAGAATTAAACTGTCCTGCTTTTTATTTATGTCTTACATCTGTCTCTAATCTTATTTTACTGCATAGCAGTCGTTTCCATTTCCTTTTAGCCAAGCGGGGGAAGCGTGCAAGAGCATTGGGCAAAAGGAGCTCACAGTAATTGCGAACGGGGGGAGGGGCGGGGAAGGAAAGGAAACGCATGCCGCTGAGCCCAGACATTTCACCAAACGCCGTGCGTCAGAGAACGGGAGGCAATGATGTATTACCTTTGGTCAATCGTCTGTCAATCAAACTCATAGACCATGATGACAACCAGTTCCCGTTTATCAAAGATGAAAATTTGGCCGAGGCTGAAGAGAACTCTTTCGACTGTCCTTTTGATTTTGAGTTTGCTTTGCTTTGAAAACAACTAAACTTCTTTCGCACGGAGATACGTTAATCCAGTTGAAACCGGAGCAAAGGACTGCTTTAAGAGCGAATGTCCATTTTAAACATCAATTAAAATCAAGAATTCTCGGTCACGCTCAAGATATAGTTTTCATTGCGCTTTGGTTTGTTCGTAGGTTTTATCGTCTCAACAAACATGGTGTAGTTCGGTTTTTGAAATCCTGCCGGAATATGTAAAAATGTAACGGCATTTGTTGTGGCTGTTGGCGGTCTCAAAGACAGGAAACAGCTGGAAGCAGAATTGGCTGGGCTGAAAGCTTATTTCGCGTACGAACAAAGAAATTTTTATTCAAACTCTGTAATCATAAATAGAATGAGGAGGCCTTTAGTTAATACTTTGCAGGAAAATTCCAGTTCTAACCACGATCTGAAAAGGTAGTTTTCAATATTTAGAACGACTTTGTATTTCCCGCTACGCGAAAAACAATTTTATCCTGGAAATGCCACAGGTGGACCACCCTCTGTTTGTGTGACCAGTGCATGATGGCTGTTTGCAACTTGAGACTTTATATTCATGCAACACGATCGGTTGAAATTTTTACTCGAGTGACCTAATCTCCTTTAAGGATATGTTTTTAAGGATGTGACGACAGTGACTGTACAGTGTATGTTTGAACATAGACTTATTTAGTAGTATTTGTTTATTTAAACAAGTTATGAATTTCTTCTGTCTGGAATTATTTATCTCATTCCAAAGTTGTAGCTTATCAGTTTCTCTTATTAACACTCATTTCACATGTCATATACATGTATTACAGTATTTCTAACCAAATATACATACAGTCATCAGATACACAAGAGATGCTGTGAAAATAGAAATTTCTTTGGAAAGGATAGATTTGTTTTGGAGGTGTCATTTGTCCCTTTTTGCTTTCAAGTTTTTACTTGTGCTGGTTTTCATTAAATAAATACAGTGTGAAATTTTACTTAAATAAATGTCTGCTTTAAAACAGATGTAGCATCTTGTCAAGTCATATTTCATAAAATATTCTTTGAATTGTGACTGATTGTTTTGCAGGTAAAGTTTAAGAAGATCTTTTTTTAAACAAATTAATATTAATATTATTTTGATTGTAGGGAAACTGTAACAATTGGAACAACAAACCTTTCTCCCAGTCAAGTTGAAGACCTTGTGCGAAAAATGGGATTTAACTATCAAGGGCATTCATATCACTTAATTGACAAGTATGTACTGTTAAACTGACATTTTAGACCCATTTTGTATTTAACATTTTGAGCAGAAAGGATGTTGGTTTTCACACACCGGCACAACTTTGTCTTCATATGAAAAAAAGAACTTGGTTTAGATGCTCAAAAGAGCTGTTCAAAATCTTGGGGGCAAATTTGCCGATTCCCCTGTATTTTTGTCAACTTCAGTTAGTATTTCTTAGTAATTGAAGGGCTGAAAGCATTAAACCAACCCAAATTACTTTTCAGACCACTTTTTGCTGTTTTAGCTCAGATTCACCAGAATTTTTGCATGTGGCCTTGATTTCCTTCAGGAAACATTGCTCCAATGTTTTGTGTCAGGTACAGTCGTTTTGTGATAAAAACACAAATCTTGCCCATTATCAAAGATTCTTATTGCAAAGAAAGCACGGTAATAGCAGCAGAAAAAACATGATTGGAGCAACATTTCCTGAAGGAATTCAAGGCCACATGCAAAAACTCCAGTGAATCTGAGCTAAAACAACAAAAAGCAACCTGAAAAGTCATTTGGGTCAGTGATGCTTTCAATCCTTCAATTATTAAATTTGTTCTCAAAGACCCTTGTAGTGAACTAAGGAAACTGAAAAGACTTTCAAGGCTTGAACAGGACTCAAACCCTTGAGATACCAATACAGTGATCATAGCAACTGTGCTCTCAAGCAAATTTTGCATGTATGCAATATTTTATTTCCATTCTTCCGTCATAAATATGACTGAGGGATCATCTTCTCGCAAAGTACTCTTTTGTTATATCAAACTTGACTAGCTCTTCCCAGAAATTGTTTAATTACCTAAGCTAGTATTAATAGTGTTAAATTAATTTTTATAAAATTTTGCTGTACGTTTGGAGGCTGTTAAATCCAAATTTTATTTTTTGCACTGCTATGTACATGTATTTCTGCATTTATGGGATGTTTTGTGTGGATTATTTTTTAGGAACTGTAACCACTTCACATCAGAATTCTGTCAGGTACATTAATTTAGTAAAAGATAATTTGACTATAAAAAATTGCGATAAAACATTTCGTAAAAACATTATAAAAAGGTTAAAAAACACGACGTTTCGATGTACATTACATCATTATCAAGTGAAATTAAAAATGCAAGATTGCAGCTATAAATACAAAAATGGACAATAGATATTAATTAAAATAGTAGCATTCTTCAATGCTACTATTTTAATTAATATCTATTGTCCATTTTTGTATTTATAGCCGCAATCTTGCATTTTTAATTTCACTTGATAATGATGTAATGTACATCGAAACGTCGTGTTTTTTAACCTTTTTATAATGTTTTTACGAAATGTTTTATCGCAATTTTTTATAGTCAAATGTTTTTCTAAGTCTTTGCTTCTTCGTAAAAGATAATTAATTTTCTAAATAATTCATGCATCAGTAAGACTGAAGTAATAATGCAAAATTAGACACTCCTGGAAACAATGAGGATTTAACCCACTGTTCCTTCATGGAAATGATCTCACTCATTTTCAATCATTTCTTTAAAGTAATTGGTCAAACATTTTCCCTTGTAGAGAGTGAAATTCTCACCTTCAGATTTCTGGCTCAGTGGAAGCTGGCTTTTTTGCCCACAAGAAAATATCAGATAAAGGGTTGTGTTGCACTACACACCTTTTTGTTTGGCCCTGAAGATAGCCCAGACTAATGGCATCTGAAGAGCACAATGCTTTAATTACAACCAAATTCTCAGCCGTGTTTCTTCCAAGACAGACTACAGTACAGACCTGTATGGAATGAATACGGCTGACCCCTCCTTTCAACACATACAGTGTATATGTGGGGCGAAGGGGGAGAGAGACAATGTGGAACAAAGTTTAACAACAACATGACAACACAGACTGTAGCCGCTAAATCAACCATCACTCACTATAAGATTTTTATTACTGGGGTCAACATAAGATAGTCGCTGTACAGGGAAAAAAAACCCAGCCCACTCTCACACTCCCAGCTTGACACAGCTCTTATTGGTGATTCTCTATATAAGATCCAAAAACGCAAGGATACAATTGCCAAAATACAGAAGCTTACGAAGATACGTAAAATGCCGAGTGCATACACTAGAAAAGAAATTCACAATGACGCTAAACTAAATTTATACAAAAGCGAGCTAAATTCCATAATGCACGTGACAAAGATATACAGCAAAGAAAAAGGAAAATAATTAAAAAAAATTGCATAGTGCGGTAACACAGACGCTAAACTAAATTTGGAGAGAGACCAAGCTATTGTAGCCTTGAACTAACCCTCTGATCTTCCTAACTACAAGGCTGATTGAAAGTCAGAAATACAGAACCACTACATGACTTTGCTTCCACAAAGATAATACCGTACATAAGTGGTGATTAATTTAATAATAATAATAATTTAAAAGCTGCCAATTTCAATGACCAAAAGTGATATTTTTTTTTATTTCTATAATACTTGCAGGCCTTATGTAATAAGTCTATTCCTGGCTGGGTAAACAGATTAGCCTCTGTCAGTTCATATTTACCGTTCCTGTTGAAGTGTCTTCCTAAAGAATGGATCAGTCCTGAGCCCTGTTCTCCAAGCAGTCCGGGTTATGTTTCACATCCATTCCATGGTAATAAATAACTTTAACCTGTTCACTCACTTGAAGTTACATCTTCTCAATGAATGGCCCAATTTATTAACAACAAAACTTTCCAAATGGTGGCTGGCCAAAATTGTTTGATTTTCTTGGTTACCCAACAGCCCCTTAATTCTTACCATTCATGGATCCTTTTGGATGATTCTTGCCCATTTCTTGAAAATTCCACCAAAACTTACTGGGCCTGAAAACCATATTATGTGCACAATGTTCTCCTAATCAAATTGAAAAAAAAAACCAACAGATTTTAAAAAATCTTTATTGGGTCTTAGGTTAGTAGTTATTGGGATTTCTGAGTCTTTAATAATATTATCTTTCCGCGCATGCTGATTGGCTAGCTTGGAGGTGATTAGCCTAGTGCTATTCACCTCCGAGCAGCCAAAGAGAAACAAGATGGCTTCCCGCTTCGCCACAGTCACTTATAAGAGGAAAATATTTCGATAAAAGAGACGGCTATTACAAAAAATACAAAAATGGCAACAAAGTTTGGTTTTGATGGCATTGCATGGTAAGTTATTTAATCTTTCAAACCTCATATTCTAAGGCGAAAAATAAAAATACAATGCATTGTTCACGAAAACTGTCAAGCACTATAATTACAACGTAACAATGAAACATCTTATGTTTTGCGGCATGGTTCAACAACAAGACAAATTTAACAGAACAATTGAAGAAAAGACACGTAGCAACTAAACAAGTGCGTCCAGAAGTTTTATTTGTCTGCAAGAAAGCGAGACAGAACTTTCTACAATTATAAGAAATTGCATACTGCAAAGCACGCAAGATTTTAAACTTTCCCACCATTTGTTGGTATATTGTCACAAATAAAGTACTTTTTGGTCTTCAGCTTGTATGGTATATACTAATTAATAAAAACAATTATAATATTATTCACCTCAGTGTTGGTGAAAGTGGTGATTTTACCTCGCCACATCGCGGCTTGGTAATATCTATCACTGTTCACCTCCACTTTGGTGAATAATTGTTAAATATTTAGTTTCGTAAAATATTGAGTTCTTGAAAACCATTTAACACAACTCTGTGAAAAAGAAGGTACTTTGATTGTTCATTTCACAAAGAGATGAAAAACTTCCTTAGTTTCCTTTTTCTAATGAAACTCTATTATTTGGCTTGTATTGCATATCGTATTTCTTGTTCTTCAAGACTTTCATTTTGTTTCCTAAAGTAGCTGTGAAAATGCAAAAGTGTTTCTATAATGTTTTGTTAAAATATTATATTGTCAACTTCTTCAACCTGTTCCCACTTAAAACATATATTAAAATGTTTCATTTTAGACTTTTCTGGACCAGCAGATGACGAGGATGATAGAGGCAAAACCAAATCCAGCTGACTTGTGATTGCAGGTGAAGATGAATATTAAAGTCTTCACTGCAGTGAAGCAACAGCCTGTTATATCATTCAGATCTGCAGACTGGTGCAAATAGCAGTTAATTTGTAATTTACATAACTGAAGCTAGTTTACCGTTTGCAGGTTCACACTGCTTAGAGAGGTGTTATGTGTTGCTCCAGAAAATATCCCTACCATGGAAGGTTGTCTGTTTCAGACTCCCACCCCTCCTGGAAATTTATGTAGCTTCATTCTTTCATATTTTGGAGACGGCCCTCCCTCTCACAAAATTCTGATGACCTTCCATGGGATGTGTAGTGAGATTTTCTGGAACCAAAATTTATTGTAGGCTAATAAAATATTATTACCTGAGATAGACCAGTGAATCATTAATTAAAAACAATTTTCATTAATATTTTGAGCAAACCTTAAAATGTTTGCATCAAAGTGCCTGTCAAAACAAATTGAATTTAATAATAGTTATATTGAAGTTTTGTGGACATGCTTTCTCAAATGTGTTTTGTACTTTATAATGTGATCCAGACATCTCAAATTATTTAATATGACTGTAGTGTCAAATTATGATGCAAAAATTTGAAAGGTACAATTCAAAACACCTGTGAATAATTTAAAGGCCCAGTGGAAAAGGGTGCAAGTGGTGTTTTGGCCTTGAAATTCAAATTTCTCCAAATTCAATGTCTAATTTGGCATGCATACAGACCGAATACTTTGTTTCAGAAACTTAGTTCCATTAACAGCTTGAATTTGCCCAACAAAATAAACTCATGACTTTAGTCTAAAACCTGAACCAACTGTTAAGCGATCCTTGAAATGGTTTCCTTTCTTCAATCTCTTTTGAAGGCTACAAAAAATTTCTAACATGATCTAACAAGTCTGTAGGTCAAAGTAAAGAGGGTTTTTTTTGAGAA
Organism: Pavona decussata; assembly: GCF_977016875.1. Taxonomy (NCBI): domain Eukaryota; kingdom Metazoa; phylum Cnidaria; class Anthozoa; order Scleractinia; family Agariciidae; genus Pavona; species Pavona decussata. Next base: position 5,660,432 of record NW_028145430.1, on the reverse strand, counting down.
ATATTTTGGATTCTTAAGTCAAACAATCACTTTCCTCCCTTCTTCACCAGGCTCTTTAAATTATTTGAAGATTCTGACCTTGAGTGGAATTTGGGTAAATAAAGATTGTCTTGAAACTAGCACACACTATCATTAGGTAATGGATATTGTCAGTCAGAGCTTAAGCAAGATAGCCACAAAATCTCCAGCTCAGGAGAAATGTCGCAATATTAAGCCCATGTTTTCTTTTTCAAAAAAAATTCACCCTTATAAAAAGCAATAATTTAACCATCCTTGTATGTGAAGGGCTAAGCATTAGTTAAACTATTTTTCCCTTTCTTTGTTACATTTCCACCATTTTTTTTTTTTTGTTGTTGTTGTTGACTTCATTGACATACTTTCGTGGTGTGGTCTACGGTGGTCATTCAATGATGGAAACTTCCCAGTGAAGGGACTGAAACTGAGAATTTCGGAAAATGAAACAGTAAATTTTTATTTGACTAGTCAAAGATGTGGACCACTTTTTCTGGAAATTTTACACCCAGACCAAGCCATTCCATTTAAGTTCTGACCACAATTTTAAGAATTTTCGACTTAATGTTTCATTTCCTTGTACACTGTTTTCACCATAATGTCCCATGTTGACACTTTTCTAGCATTAAATATGATAATAAATGGACACAAATGTTGGGTAAATATTATTATTTTATCTCCAAATTTGAGATATATTACATTTTGTAAGTAGAAGATGATGGAAACAAACTTCATGTTTTAGCTTACTAAAAACTAGCTAGCCATTCAATTTATAATTTCAACAATTTAATTGAATATTGGTGAGGTAGAAAGCTCCTTCACCAAGATTATTGTACAGAATGCCATGTTTTCTGTTGTCAAGCACTGGTTTCATTTTTCAGATAAGTTGCTATCAATGAATTAATGTTTGTACAGAAATTTCTTTATCAATTTATTTCATGTTTTTGTTAAATGGGCAGGTAGTAAATATTATTGTAAATATTGAACTCAGTAGTCTGCAAGTGCAGTTGAATCACTTAGTGATACTAATAAATACCTGTATCACTAATTCTGTAAAATCTGATGAAATGAATATTGTACTGAATCACTTGTTGAAAATATAAAGTAATAAAGAGATCCCACAAAATACTGTGCAATTGTCTTGCAGAACAGGTGGTTTTCTCAATTCACTCAGTCCTCAGTTGCTGATTTGTAGTATAACCAGATATAAAAGTTATTTATTAATAAACTTTGAATTTGTGAATAGCAGGTTTTTATTGTCACAAGCATCTAAGCACTTTTGTATTCAAGTCAAGTGATGTTTCTATCATGTCTTATGCAAACCTAAGTAATGTGTGCTTGCGAGCTGATGCAAGCTCCTGCAAAACAGCAAACAACTCAAAAGTACAACTCAAATTAAAGCCCTGGAGAACATAAAGAAAAGCATTTCAAATATTCTCTGTTAATATTAATGGAAATATTGCTGTTCATGTCTTCAAAGATAACTGAGGTTGTAAATATGATCCAATTAGTTTGCATCAAAATTTTAGCAAACAATTCCCCTGCTCTAAAGTTCTTGCATGCTCAAATAGTGATCTCGGTGACTTACTATAATTTCTAAGACATAATTTTTGTATGTAAAAATGTAAACTTCAACTGCATTTTCTTGTGTTTCCTTTGGTGAAATTTACTTAAAAACTGGCGCAGAGGTTTCAAATAATTTGCTCCAGTTAGGTTTTATTTCATAAGATAAACACATATCTATGTTACAAAAATTATGAGTGTAAAAAAGCAAGCTACCATACATGAAATAACAATAATTATAAATGAAATTAAGGAGCAAGTGAAAATAAATGATAAAAGCGAACAACATTTCAGTGTTGTCATGTATATCTAAACCTTTACTTATAAGAAATTAAGGAGGAAACTCGTATTTCAAAATTAAGCGGTTTATAAAAGAACTCATAAAACGCTTTGTGTTTGCTTTAGGTTTCACAGCTGACTTTCTTCTAAGCTGGTATCTGGTGTTCTTAACCTCCAGCAGCATGCTATACAGCAGGTCACCCCCATTTTAGACAGAATTTGCACTCAAAATGATACCCTGTTCTAGAAAAAGGTCAATTTTTAATACCCCATTCTAGCAATTGCATAACTTTCAAAACCATGTGCGTTATTACACGACAATTTCCTTACAATAGCCTATAGTGCACAACACAGGGTGCAACAGTTTGTTTGTTGGCATATTTTGTTAAGCAAATTCTCTATGAACAATTTCAAATGGCTGATATCAATTTGAAGCTTTCATGCATTCAAGACATTATACCTCCTTCTAGGAAACGTCTGTAAAATGGATACCCCTGTTCTAGATCAGGAGTCTCAAAATCATAATCGTATTAGGCAGCCAAACCCGTATAGGAATTTGGGGGGAGTACCCTAGGGGGGAAGAGGCACTATCAGGCGAAGTTTTCAATGAACATTTTTAATGTTCTTAAACTTATTTGAAGGGTTTTACAGCATAATTTGTTATATGACTATTTGAGTGGAACCTATTGTCTTATGAAAAGATGCCACAACCCTTTTAGGTATGTAAAAACAAGAAGCATAGAAAAACTTTCATATGTCATTTGAGGAAAACAATTTGGCTCCAAAAACATTACCAAAGTTAAGATAGTGTTGCACAACATTGTTTATTTGCTTATTAAGAGTTTCTATCAGCTGACATTTCCTAGACAGAAAAAAAAACTATAGCTTAAATAGTTTTCTTTTCAACATTTTGTTCAATTCAAGTGTCAGAAAATAGCATTTTTAAGTGCTATTATGAATTAAAATTCATAACATTCCCATGGGTATTTACAACAGTCAGTGGTTTCCTAAGTTGACAAGAAAGTTGCTCTGAAAAAGAATGATTGCATGTAAACTGTTGTCATCTTGGTGGTAGGTCACTCTTTCAGGGTGAAAGAAAAAAAAAAGGAATGTTGGAATGATAAAGTAACAGTACTCCACAGGTGATTATGAAATGGGAAAGCAATGTACAACCTTACTGTACAATTTTTTCATGGTGCATTGTTCTAAATTTGATCAGCATGGCCACAAAGGGCTCAGAGAAACAGCATATAAATGTTTTATAATTTCTAAATTATTATTGATAGCTTCCATCAGTTTTTAGCAATGCACCTGCACTGATATTTGGATCAAGAACAGAAAATGTTAGAAAACATGCCCTGGACATGTCATCAACCACAAGCGCAGCAAGAGAAGATGGCTCCCTTAGACAAAGAATCAGAAAGGCAATTGAGTACACTGACAGGCCCCCACACTAAACAGAGATAGTGATCTACTATGACATAGTGATGTAACCCTCACTACCTCAAGTCACGTTCTTGCAAGCTTGTCCGTAGTACAAAATCCATTTTGTATCCTGATCGGGTATTTTCTAACTGTTTTCCATTTGATATAATATATAATAATATAGTAGCATTTATTGATGCAAACCAAACTGTCTACATTCAGAAGGAGTATTCTGTATATGTTTCTTTTAGCAAAGAGTCTGAAGTTTATCATGTTAACTTGTCAATATTGTAGTCAATTGTCTTCTTCATCAAAGTATTGTTCCTCTTCATCCCTCTGTCGTATTGTCACGTCATCATACTCACTGTTTGTGTCAACAGCGTTGTAATCAAACTCTTCTTCTTCTCCCCGCATAAATTTGTCCTGCATGACACTTAAAAATTCTTCATGTAGCATGAGTTTTTCTTTTTCAGTAGGACAACCTTTAAGAGGGCTTCCTGGCTCAACTAGAAAACAACAGGGTCAAGAATTAACATTCTCATCGAAGCAGCAAAGTTCTCATGAATTAAATGTAGAGTTTTTGTCAGCTCAAAAAAAATTTGGCTCCTGTTGATTAGTGCAAGGAGGTCCTTGTACCTTGACTCAGGGGCCAATAATATTCTACCCAGAGAGGGAGAATTGGGTATATTAGTGGAGGGGAGGACTGCAAAGGCCTTTTTAGGGTTTGAAATTAGTGATGTGAGGACTTGTTTTGGGTTTGAAGAATTTGTGGTAACTTATTTGCAGTTGAATAGTTCGGAAAGGACTTTTTATGGGTTTGACTTTTTGCATCAAAAAAGGGAATTTTTTGGGTTTGCATCCATTGGACTGTTAAGCTTTTGGAATTTTCTTGTGTCCAGCTTATAACCTAACTTGGCTTTTTTGGGGTCTAATTTGCCCTCATTCACACCTCCATGTCACTAAAACATTTGAGTACCCCCCCCCCCCCCCCCGGCACAACCTAACTAAATCAAATAAGATACAGTGATTTGTTATAACACTGTTTATATCCTGGAACTATGAATCTTGAATGAATGATCAAACCAATAGAAACCAGGTAAAACCCTCATTTTGTGCATGGCAGTTCACAGCCAAACACACCAGTGATGCGACTGGGAGAAGAAACAAGTTTGCTGTGAGAAGCTGCATCTGGCCCAGTAAGTCTACATTAGTAACAGAGTACTTGGAAAAATGGAATCTGAGTTCTCTCAACAAAGAAGTATTGAAAGATAAACTTTTCTCTATGATATTTATTACTAATATTACATAACAAACAACACAAATCAAAACAGAACAATCACCTTTCTCTAATGAACTATCACTGTCTGATTCATTCTCCTCCTCAATGGAAGTCTGTTGATCTCTTTGATATTCAAGATACCAATCGTCCATTTGTTTCTCTTGTCTGCTCATCAGAAGTTCTGACAGAGTAGGATCATTTCCCATTTCAGCTTTGTCCCGTTCGAATTTCTCCTCCTCGCTCAGATACTGTCCTATATACTCTTCATACAATAAAGGCGATCTTTTTCGCATTTGCTCCTCGCTAAAGTAATCAGAGTCCTTCATTAATCTTTGTAGGCATTCAAAGCGTCTATTCCGGACTCCAGTGTTTTTCTTTTTAGTATCAAGAATCTTTTTCACTTCTTTCAAGCGAAAATCGATCTCATAGTCCCCCTCCAGATGGTCGAAATTTCTGAGATCGTCTTCAACAAGGTATTTTCCAAATCGCATGAGAAAAGAGCCTGGACTTCTATCTAAAATCCCCAGCAAAATAGTAACTTTTTCATCTACTGTCAAATCAGGTTCACCCCTTTGTTGACTTTTGACGACAGCATCGCTATTTGCAATCCGATAAAGCATGTTTTTTACTAGACCATGGACTTCTTTCTCTGTCGTGGAAGCCGCCATGTTTTTATTCGTTATTGATTCCAGGCCCTCGCGATAATCTCAGTTTGTTTTTGTTTTGCCGGAAACCTCCCGGAAACCGGGAAACGAAACCGAAACGCGGGAAACACATTCCATTGATTAATAACTAATGATATCCATTGATCAATAAATTATATTTTCCGTCACATGATACTCACAAGATCATGGCGTAACTGGTATAAATATACAACGGGAAGTTTAGGATTTGCCGCTTGCATGCCAGCGGCCTAAGGAATTTCAAACGGCGTTAGTAAACAATAGATTTTTCAACGGACCGGTCTCCAACACACACAAACCAGAGTGCAACTCAGGCATTCACACAAACGTCGACAATAAAGTTAATATTTATTCCACATCGTGTAAAATATGAAGCTAGAAATGTACACATGTTTTCGTTTTTTTACAAATTTTACAACAGAATTCAACGGACAGAAATATGAAAATGAAAACTTCATTTGTCGATTCGATAGCAAGTTCGGGTTAATGTTACACTGAATTAATATTTCATGAACGGTGGCCACCACCTACAACAATACACGTCTCCAACGAAACAATTTCTCTTTGCTTTGTCTTGTGACTCTCTACAGCTAAAAATTGATCAAAATCAAATTATTTTCCCTTCCATACGCCAAAAATAACTTCTAAATTATCAAACAAACGCGCCCATTTTGTACAAATGTCGAGAATATACAACATGTTACACATTTCTCGTACAACATTACACAAGCAACGCTCACGAAAATCTGCGTCTTCCTCTGTAAGAAATGCTTCAAGTTCAAGCAGCAGTCAGTATTTGTAAAATAACAGTTCAGTCTTGATTTCTTTCGTTTTGTTCGCCAGCGAAACGGAGGAGCGGTCTTCCAACTAGCATTTCCGCCTTCAATTCATTTGGTAAACAATGAGATCCGTCTGTTGGGAATTCAAGTCATGACTCTCATCTGCCAGCGTAGCGGAAAGCCTGTAGCCACATTCTGTCCTTCTCACTCAAGGTTGACATGGTGGATGTTCCAGAAAAGTTTGAAGCGCCAGAAATCGTGCGGGTTCGCTTTCTTCCTTTAGGAGGCATCTGCCATGTGGTCGGCTCTACTACGGACATGCTGTCGATTGAATCCATGGATTCCTGACTTGATGTTTGGTACTCTGTACATGAACACGAATTGCCTCTTCTCCTGCATCTCATTTTCTTTTTCCGGATCACAAATGGAAAACAGCCTCCGATTATGAAGAGGAAAACTACTAAAATCCTGGTGATAAGAGACATTCTCTCTCCTTCGCGAAACCCGCCACTTGAAACTAAAATGCTAATGATTTGCGTCTGGCTTTATCACATCTGTGACTAGAACGACCCTTGAACCGAAACAGCTTGGGCCACGCGATGACGTCACCGCCAATTTTTTCCCTATCATGGGTACCATAGGTACCTCAATTACAGAAAGAAAAATTAACGATAATAATTAGTTACTTGGGAAAATAAACTTATCCATCAAGTAAAGAAGATAGTTTTTACCTTTTCAATTTCTTTATTCTTCTATGTTGTCCTTGTTAACAAAAAAAATTTCCAGCAAAAGTATCCATTTATTACCCTACCCTGCTTAGAAATTTAATTTGCCAAGCTCAACATGTAAACACTTCCAGTCTTGGCGGGAATTCATGAGTGTCTTGTGACAGGCTAAACAGGCTCACGTCGTTCACGTGTACTTGTTTTTACTTTCTCTCGGATTATTAAAACAAAACAAAGTGAGATTTCAGTTCATTTTTAAAAGCGAGACAATCACATGTTACTTCATCATGATGCATGGGGAACAGTAAATGATGAACACAATCTCATCCATTGTTGCATGGGCCTGTTTATTTTTATTCCTACAGTCCAAAGGTGCTAGATTCTTTTCATTCTCCGACATAAATCCTATTTGCACAGGTATTCCTTTGTATTTTGATAGCTTTCCCCACAGCACAGTTGAAAGGTGACTCGAAAAGGAAAAATAATATAAACCTTGTACAGATATTTTTAAAACCTCGTGATTTGTACGTTTTCAATACCTTGAAGGTCGCACAAGGGTAACCGTCTGAACCTGACGTTGCAGGATTTTAAGGATGATGTAACGTTAGTACAAAAAACATCATCACACTAAAAAAAAAGTTTGCATGTTGAGTCATGTGGGGCTCAGCTGGTTATAGCCTGTGATGAGGCTCCCAAGGGTCCCCGGGCGAAAACAAAAATCGGCGAGCCGGGAGAGCGGAGCGCGGTATAGCTCAATTTTTGTCTTTGCCCTATACCCTACTTGGGAGCCTGTTCACAGGTAGCCTGCAGTGCAGGCGTTTTTCATGGGCGAGCGCTGAATAATAAATTTAGTTCGCGTATTTGAACGAGGCTGAGGGGGAGGGGGGCGGGGCAGGAAATGAGAGCGAAGAGAGCAAACTAACCTTACCTAGTTATAGGATTAAGTCCAATATAGGGCAGACGTGCCTAAATAAAGATTAATCGACATCCAGTTAAGTTTAACCAACTACAATGTTAATGCAGGCCCAAGAAACTATCCCGCTCTATTACTAGTTTCCCTCTGCAGTCTACAATCTGGGATGCAAATTTAAGGCACACTCAAGACGAAAACTTCCTTTGTACGGAGAGTACTAATTAAGCCCTTGTTTTATCAAGGGTTATTCGATCCTATTGTCAATTTCAAATATCAAACATCTTATTATCCACTCCCCTCGACGCTTGTCAGAAATAATTTACAACACTGTATGGGTGATCGACTTTTCCAAGCCTTCTTTTGGCGCATTTCATAACCAACGAAGTAATAAGTTGTGAATGCCCCATGATGTAAATGTGAATTTGAGATAGACGTTGCGGGTGGTCACTACCAGAGATTTGATGCGTCCCTAGTGGTTCGTTTACGTCCCACAGAGTCAGATTAAGTGAAAGCACTGTGAGACGGGGCCTATGGTTTCTCTTCCTTACTAGTATGTATTTCCGAGCTGTCACTGAACGGATATCTATATTTTCTAGCCTAATTGTCTTTGAATCGCTACCCAGTTTAGTTTTGAAGTAAGTTAATTGCAGTCTTAAGACAAAAACGTATTTTCCCTTCTAATTCAAATTAAAACCGAGGCTTGTTACTAAATACTTTTTCTGTTTTCAAGTGGGAAGAAGTCTTATGTATGAATCAAATCCAACAGTACCCCCCCCCCCCCCCCCGTTCATTGCTGGGACAGTTTTCTAGATTGTCTGTCTGTCGTTGGATCGCGCATCATTCTTCCCCGGAGCATTTGACAGCCTCGTAATTTTAACCTCCTCTCCCCCTCCCGCCTCCTTTATTTCTCAGCCAGTCGTCCTCTCCCTTAGGGTCACTCTCAGCCCTCTCGCGCTTCCTCGACAAGATGACAACAACGAAGTATTATTCAGCGCTCCCGCTCCAAAAATACGCCTGCATTGCAGGCTAGTTCACAGGCTAAGCTGGTAATCGAAGTTTCGCTTTTTTGTTTTTGTTCTTGCATATTTTTGTAGCTTTGGTTTTCTCTCGGAAGAAAACAGAAGCGACATGATATTAGAAGGAAACAAAAACAACAAAGGGGAAATACAAAACTGAATGCAAGGCTGGCACTACGGCAAAGGGCAGATTTATTAGTGGCCAATATTTCGACTAATAGAATTAGTCTTCCTCAGGGCCAGAGCTATACTGAAGGAAAATATAGTAACGGCTCCTTAAATTAAAACAAAGAGGAACCTATTTTCCTGTCTGTACTGGGTGGTACTGGAGGTACGTCCCAGGCAGTAAGATATTTCCTTTGAGGGGGTGGGAGGAGGGGGAGGGGGGAAACAGTCATCCTAAATAGGACACTTTTTATTGCCTTGGAATAGTGACCACTCATTGTTTTTGTCAAGCTTCTTTTCTCCATTTTTTAAATTAATATTAAAAAATTAAACTGTTATTTGTTTTCTCTGACGTTATCTATATCTGGCGTTTTAATTTCTTTTGAAAATGAACAAAAGTCGCAACGAGCGAAAGCAATTGTTCAAAGAACTGTTGAAAATACACACTTTAATAATGGAGCCATTCCAATAATTGAAAAAAAAAACACCTTTCCTATCGAAAGGGTTTGTTGCTTTAGCTCATTTCTCACGGCTTTTCACGCTACTTTTTATAGTATTATTGCAATTACATTTTTAGCGAAAATTGAATCACATACGTAGCCCATCTAATGCCATCCCGAGCCGAGCCAACATTGTTTCCAACTAATCCATATCTTGCTTTTAACAACCTTCATGATGTTTGAGCCCCACAGCCGCTTCTCTAACTCCAATTCTTAGTCCATGGTGGCGTGAAAACGACATGGAAAAGACGCTATCGTGAAAAAGATTTGAGAGCCGCCGATAAAACGTTTACCAATTCCCTCCAGAACTGAACGTTTGTCCTTCGTAAACGTAGTTAATTGCGTGCATGACATGGACGTCTATACAGGATATTTCGTTTATACACGGCAGATTAAGTTACGCTAGCTCCGATCTTGGCTAACTTTCTGCATTGTAGTCTAGAAAAGGCTGGTGCAAACCCAATCTTTCTAGTCGGCGACTCGCCCCATACCTTCCATATTCCCCTGCATTTTCCACTCGGCCAAAGAGAATTTCTCAAGCCGGCCTTCAAACCATTGTGCTATATCGAATTAGAGCAGGTATATCTGTCGTTTTCAAAAACGGAGAATCAACGCTGGATTAATTTTGCTTAATTAAAACACGTCATAAGCACTGAAGCCGACCTAAGTTGGCTGACACTGGTTTCCAGCACTTTCCAGCACTGAAATTTTGACAGGTCAATACTACCACTAGTGTCAGTTGATACCACAACAATAGTATCAAACAAATAATGCCAAAAAAAGAGCAAGGCCGATTTTACAGTTTTGGGAATATATATTTAATATTCCAATATTTCGAAAGGCACGACCCTTCATATTCAGAGTTTTGCTTGAGCAAATAACTAAAGTAACAAAAACAAAGACAAATAGGGGAGATGAGACATTACATGTAACATTTTTCACGTCTTTCATCCTTCAAAGTTGTGTTGCATTCTCAAATTTCTTGTTGTTTTTTTGTTGTTGTTGTTGTTGTTGTTGGTGGTGTTTTTTTGTTTTCGTTTCTACGTTGCATGCATCGGTAGCAATTTTGCTCATGCCTATTGGTAAGTTACATTTTGAAATTTGAAATTGTAACATTTTTTTGGTTATTTGAGTTATTTTTCTCGCGTCTTTGTTATTAGGGTATCTTATTGCGTCTTCTCTTGTTTTAAATCGCAGTTAAGTCTTTTGCGGTCTTTACAGGGTCAGTGTCTGAAATACCCTGAAGAACAAAAGGCCGTGCCTTTCCAAATATTAAAATAATATATTTCCCGGATCGTGTCAACCTTGACCTTTTTTTCACATTATTTGTTCTCGGCAATTTGTTGCTTAGGTCCTTTACTACAGGATCCGGTGCTTTTTTTTTGTCGCGGTGGTCTTTACAAACACGGTTACTGGTTTTCATCAAACAAATGACGTCTAATTATTGGCGAACAAGTGTTTTGGCTGTTTTCTCAGTTTATAACGTTACCAAGGCAACAATATAACCTGTTAAAAACAGACTCATTATAACTCAAAAACGAGCTCGGTGACCTGTCGAATTGTCATCAGCATGTCAAAATGCAACATTTGACAAATTGAATCCCTCCCCACAAATTCAATCGCACATAAAGAGTTCACGCGCACGCGCGCTTTTAGGTGGCCATTCATACGTCATCACCACACTGACAAGGTTTTACAGCTGAGGTGCGATAAAGTGTCTACTACTACAATTTAAGATAAAGTGAGTATAAGTAAGCAAAAAGACTGGTGATAGAAAGAGTAAGTTCCTCCAATGGCAACAGACAATTGTCAGACTTTTGATGCTGGAGAGGATAATACACAACAAATAGACGGAATCTTTTCTGAGTTGAAGGTCAAGAAGAGCCTTCCATCAGTTTCCCCGAAACTTAACGCTGACTCGATAGACACAGCTCCCCGCAGCTGTAGTGCGAATGGCACATGTTCAACAGACATGCCCTTTACAATAGGACTAACAAGGGAGACGAAGTCTGCGTTTGAAGATTTATCTGAGAGGTAAGTAATAACAATAAAGCCAAAATTAAAAAAAACTTACAACATTTGGACAATCATGACAAGGGTAATTAATGAAATCTCTATCTAAGCAATAAATGTCCAACAAGTGCCAAGCAAGGTAATACACAAATATACTTCTGGTTTTGATCTTCATTGTGCCCGATTAGTTAACTGCTTGATGTGACGCTGAAAGAAAGCCACACTTTATATGAAGTTGACGTGGTTGTCCTCGCTCTCTTCTTCTTCTTCTTCTTCTTCTTCTTCTTCTTCTTCTTCTTCTCCACTTACATGAGCGGTAATCCGATGTCTGTGTCGGACTTAACAAAAGGGAGCGAGAGCTCAAACGCACGTTCATGCAATATTAATTTCTTCTGACTATCCCTCGTCGTAGTACATATGTTTTTGATGATGAGTGCCGAGCAATTGACCATTGTTTATGGTGATGGAGTGATTTTTTATGCGGTTGTGATATTTTTTTTTACTTACCAGTGACGATAAGCCTTGCCCTCAGATCACTGATCATGTGACTCGAGAAGATCCCAGAGACAAGAGTACCACCGTGGATAAGGTAACAGTCCGATATCCACCTTAACTCAATGAGACACTTTTTTTAGCTAGTGCTGTTTGTTCACTGTGCGTTTTCTGAGGCTTATCAAAACGATACCCAGAAAAGCACAACACGGGGTGTTTTAAGGTAGCATTCCCACCTCTCTCGAGTTCTCCCCCAACATAAACGTAACAAAAAAAACACTGAATTTATTTGCACCGCCCCACCTTCCAAAACCAAAATCAAGAACAAAAGCAATTCAAAGCAAAGTAATTAAAGCGAGAACAAGAACAACAGCGACAACGACAGTTTACAACTTGCTTCTTTAAAGCAGCCTAAGGTTAACGGAATCGGTTTGGTGTCCGTTACCTTTTTCTCCTAGGATGATACCAGCGCGGAAAGTGAAGCCGTCAACACGACAACACCTTGGACCTCAGCAGCCATCACCCCGGAGGAGCTTGGTAACGAGCCCCAGGTGCTGCATAGTGGTCCAACGCATAATGCTCTATTTACTACAAGATCACCAGCCAGTGAACGAGTTCAATATCCGCTAAGGGATAAAAGAAAGTCTTTGATTCCCGTTGAAGTAAGCAGGTCCGTATTATTTACGACAACCGCCTTTTGTTACAGAAGGGAAACTTGAGTTGAGTTGTCAAGTGGAGTGAGTGTGTCGATTGTGGTCTTAAATGTTGGGACTGGAATCTCGACAAACAGAGGGCCAGTCATTTCCCCGTTTTTCCTGTGCCACAAACGGAGTTCAATAGCAGCTCAGATTACATTTTGCTTGCGCCTTATTAAACCTAAGCTGCCATTCTTCCGGTATATCATACGATCGCGAAAGCAAGAAAATCGGGTGATTTTTTTGGGTTGCTACTGAAAATCTGAGCAGATTGATATCTCAAGTATTGAATAAGATACGATAAATCTTTCCTCCTTTTAATATCGTGAATTACTTGTCCTATTCGGTTTCTATAGCGTTTTGGACACAGCAGATTTTTCATTGTTTACACGAAGGAGAAAATCCAAAGTAGAAAAAATGTGGAAGACCGTAAACCTTACCTGTGAGGTGAGATTTTCAGCGATATATTTCTATGACAAAAACCAGAGAGGGTCAGGGTACCGTACCTCTCCTATTTTCTAACATTTGAACTTTCATTTTAATAGCTGTGAACAGTCCCAGTCTGCAGACGATACAGAGTCAAGAATGGTGAGGTCCCAGCTCCACACTGAAATGATAGCTAAGGGGAAAGCTTTACGAGGCACACCTCTTGATGAAAGTCAGAAATCACAAGATGAAACATTAAACCGAGACAAAGAAATGGAGAACAGCAGGGTGGAGGTCCCACGTGATACACAAGACAAGACTGAAGACGATTCAGAGGTGGGCAGTGGGTTCCGTTCCTTTGCATTCGAGAAATACAATCTAACCACGTGGAAGAAACCACAAGATGAGACGATAGACCACTTTGGATAGAATAGACAGAAGACGTTTGTCTGACGGCTTTAGAGAACCTTATCAGATATATAACAGCTTTTGACCAAACATAAGAAGCAGATGCAAACACATGTGTGCAAAAAAAAAAAAAAAAAAAAAAGGCGAGGCCCACATCAGAACCGAACAAGTTTGGTGTCAGAAAAAATTATAGAAATTTTCCAATGTGAGCATTCGTTATGGGCCGTCCAGGTGAATAAATTCTGGCACAAGCAGCTAATCAAATTACACGGTCTGTTTTAATTGGACCGCGTGCGGAACAGTAAAACTATAGAAGAGACTTACATTAAGATAAGCCCGAGGCCTTAGGTAGACATGGTGTATACGGAATAAAAAACAACTAGTCGTCACACCAAAGACTGCATAGAGTGTTTTATTTACCATCCTATTATGTCAATGACTTGCCTGTTATAGAGATGGGCTGTTATTTATGTCTTAATTGTTTCCTAGGAACACTCTGATACAATTCAACCACTTGCCCTCCCCCATTCTGTTCAGTTGGGGGCCAACAGGCGTCGAAGATCTTCAACTGCTTCCGTGACTCAATTTCCTGACATTCCGCCCTCGGCGGAACATGGCTCCTCTCGCTCCAGACGAGTCTCCATTGCAGGTGCTCCTCATTTCCCCACCCCTTCCACCTCAGGACAAACAGACACGACACAAGGTTTGCTAGAAGCAGCGATGAAGCTACAAACCCAGTCCTCCATGGGAACGTCAAATGCCGCTGGAACGAGGCGAGGCTCGCAATCAAGAAGGTCCTCAGTGGCGGCATCAATGTTGAACTCGGATGTTCGTGATGGTAAAAAGGGTTCCATTGGTTTTACCCTTGCTGCTTCCCTTGTTAAGTGGAAAATAAACACTTTAAAGGCAGCAAAGAAGGCTAACGAAACAATTGCTAAGGTGAAACAAGTTATTGTTAAGTTATCTGTAAACCAGCTTTTACGATTTAGAAAACGACTCTTCTCATGTCTTCTCATGAAAGTTGACCAAAAGTAAATGTAAACTCGTTGAAATATCAAGAGTTGTTCAAACCAGAGCTCCTTTACCCTGGGCACTAGAGTCCTCTCTCACGTGCTTTGTTGGTGTGGATGTTAGCTTTCCTGTGCGGCCCCTCATCGAAAGTGAGGGAGAAGGATGATTCGAGCAAACGTGAAACGAAAATACCAAAATGAACTGGAACCGATATTTCAGTGTTTTCGTCTAGTGTAAACGAAGTAGCTCGAACTTTACTGCTGCTCTGTGTGGTCAAATCTTCAGGATTAGATATTGCCATCTTCCGCTGTAATTGGTATGTTACAGTGGTTTCCTACTAGCGTTGATGAATTATGAAAAAGCCGAACCTCTCTTTTTAAGAAAATCAGTATACTGACTCATGTTGCATGGGTACTGGGTGACTGCGGTACAACAGAAACTTTGCGTGCTGATGAGCCTTAATCACGCGCGTGAGGCATTCTGGGAGGTGTAAAAAAAGACTTGCAAAAGGGTTGCAAATATAAATGACTCGCAACCTTCTGCGACCTAAGTAATGTTTTGGACCACCCATAAACTCCTCGATCAAGAGGAGCAGTTGGATGAGCATAGCGTTTGACAATCAAGATTTTCATTTATTTGCTAGGCTGGACAGCTGCTGTCTCATTCCACACATTGATGTATTCATATATTTCCTAGAACGCAAAACACCAAGAATTCATGGATAGAACCGCTGACCGCATCAAAACTGAGGTATCGGACTTGTAAGCCGAAGAGGAACTCTCTCTCAACTGATTGTAGGATAAGTCAGTGTTTCAAGTTATAAAAAAGTGAAAAAAGTGAGAAGTAATAGTGATAACAATGACAACAATACTCCTTTGTTACACTATGGGGTCCTGTGTCGTAATTACAGGGTCTTACACACATGCTCTTCCTAAGAGCCGTGCTCCAAACGCTATCGGAATGGGTTTGGAGACCTTTGGAAGGTTAAATTTACGCTTTTGGTTTTTGCATCTGCTCAAAATACCTTGGTGGTATTACTACTCGAAATATGTCACGTCTCAGTTGCTGAAGTCTGCATGCTGACCATCAAGATCGAAAGTTTCCTTCTTCCAAACAACTTCAGCGTTTTAACCTTTATTTCTTTTTGTTTCTTTTAGCTTCCAAGACCATTATTGGTTAGCATCCAAGAGGAGGCATATCCCATTATACTAAGAACAGCTCAAGGTATGATACGACCAAAACGTGTTTAAGTAATTATTACTCCGCCAGAAACGAAAAACATGAAAACATGAAAACGTTAAAGTAACTATTTAGAAATATTATGAAAGGTGTTCGTCATCGTGGTTTGAAATGATTTTACGGTCAACTGAGTGCATAACAGTACAAGTAGCACCTTGGTTTGTGTTGATTGGTGCATTTCGATCCTCTCCTAGGCTGTTGTTGATTGGAGGATTTCAATCCTTGTCGTTTAGACTAGAAATTGTTCCCTCGGTGGCTCGCCTTGGTACTGGTTGGTGCTGTGTTGTTTGATCGTGGGCATCCACGTTTCTGGAAGTTCAATTTCATTATCCTTGTTTATGTTGTCAGGGTGAAGTCTTATGTGAATAGCCTCTTTAACCCTACGGGTGTACCAATGTGGGTCTCGGTACTTATACTGTTACGCAATCAGTTGACATCATCGCCTGATGAAGACCAGCAGTATACTGAGCGGTCGAAACGTCGCGATCCACATCTATGTGACGCGATCGTCAGACAAACGATTAAACTCAGCTATTTAGAAATAACTAGTCAAAATTCTAGCATGGAAGCATATACAATGCGATCAAACAGCAGCAACAACGCTGGCACAGCTTTTTGTTTCATTATTACCATATGTATACAGCTATTTTAATTAACGTTGTCGGTTCAAAGCATGAAGCTAAAAGACAAGACCGAAAGTTTACGTGGGACTTTTATAAATAAATTAATCAAAATCAGTCATGCCTGGAGAAAACAATAGGTTGTAATTAGCAGTACAATGACCTGCACGTGTAGGGATGATTTTGATGAAATTATTCATAAAAAATAATCCCACAAAACATTGCGGTCTTGTCTTTTAGCTTGATTTTAATCCGACAACGTTAATTGAAATAGCTGTATTATAAATGGTATCACCCCCTTGAGAGATGACAATCTTGTCGAGAAAGTTGGCGTATAGTTGTTGTTGTTTTTTGTTCAGATCCAAAGATCCGAAGGTATAAATTATGCAAATGACAATTCAATCCAAGGGCTCTGCGAGCAAATGATAATTTTACTACTCGACTTGCCATGACTGTTACTAAGAAACATGTAACCACGACGAGAAAGCATTTAAAGTGGTACCTGCCAATATTCTAAGGCCATTTAAGTTGCTTATTATGTTTTAGTACATCAGAACCGTACAGTAAAGGAACCGTGGAGACAATGAGTTACGTCCGTACAACTTGACCGGAAATTATGCCGTAAAATCAAAACTTCGGTCAAATAAGACCTTGCGAGGGAGAGGGAGAGGCGTCAGTTTGCGCTTGTTTTTGACTTTATTTTATTCATTTTTAGCTTACAGATCACAGCTGGGAGCGAAACACAAGCTGACTGTACAAGCTTGCGATCGGCTAGCGGACCTCATCAGGGATCTGAAAAGTCCTTACTAAACTCTCTTATCTCACAATGTAGCAATGGTTTGCCTATAGAAATTAACCAACGAATCAATAAAATGTTTATCCGATTAAAATTACCTAAAAATAAACATCAAAACATCGATTAGTATTCTGGTAGAATAAATCTATCTGTTGAATCAAATAAACGACTTAGGTGCTCCTTCCTGTGCTAACTGATGTTGTGCTCAAGTTTAAATATTTTAAAACTTGATTAGGAAAAGCCAGGAAAGAAGTGTAAACTGAGATTCATAAAAGGGTAAAAGAAACTATATCTGAAAATATATGAGAATAAGGGTCAGTCGAGAGAGAATACTAAAAGGGTACAAGTGTTGGTTCGACCTTAAATCTTTATTTAAAACGGGAGGAAAGCGACATCAGAATCAAAACTGCATGGAAGGCATTTGGTGATTTGGGTTATAGAAAAGTCGAAAAGCGCTTACCAATGTCAAACTCTTCTCTTAAAGCTCACGTATGGGGTAAAGGCATAACTCACAACGACAGCAGCACAGAATAGTTTGCAAGTGATTCAGAGAAAAAAGATTTATGGTATAAACGGTATTTCCAGAAAGATAGAATACTCAATATGGAAACCATTTATTGGGAAATGTGGACAGCCAAGATTGAGGGAAGGTGACATGCGCAATGGAGAGATAACAAATTTGGGAGAGATGGCTAACGACGATCGCATAAAATGGCGTCAGATAGGGACTGCAATTGACTGTTACAAAACAATATGTCATATATAAAATTCAGTCTTATTTCCTGTCATCATGGTAATTGAAATATCAAAGTAATGTACTGGAAAGTTTTAATGGTATGCATACGGCTGTTGTTATATTGTGAAAAATGGCTCTTTCAACTTGGATCTGTAAACTTATAATCTTTGTACATCGTGCTGAATACTACTCCAACTAAAATTAATCAAATAACTAAATTATTCACATAATGGCCGACGAAATGTTTTCTGGTCTGGTTTTCAACCTGTATATCTTGTGAAGAGTGACTGTAGTAGCACCAGTACTATAGCAAAGCCGATTTAAAACTCTCCAAATATCAACACAACAGCAACAAAACTGGGAATGATTTTCCATGACTTTTAATCTAGTTCCATAACCGCAAACGTCTACAGCTGTTACAAACTTTGTGATAGTGGCTTAGAGTGACCCGGGATTAGTGAAAACAATGAAAGAACCCCCCCCCCCTCCTCCCCTTTGCCAAAAGTTTCGATGATTGCCAAAAAGGTGCCTACATATCTTTATTTTTCAACCATCAGCTAATTTGACAAAATTTGAAAGTTGATGACTTGTCTGTCACTGAAACCCAAACAAATTTTCCTAAATTACAAAGCCCTCTTAAAATTAAGACATATCCCAAGAAATGTTTCTAAACAATAGTATAGACTATAGACTATTGTTAAGAAGCAAGACTTAGTAGGATACATGTCAACTTACTGAGAGGTCTTTGTGAACCTGGCCCCAGCTGGCTATAAAATGTAAAAAATGTATATAACTGAGTAGAGAAATTGCCCGAGATTTCGTGCGTTTCTTTGAACTTGAAGAAATTGGGAAAATCCGTTAGAGGGACATCTTAATTAAAAGATTAAAAATATGAAAAAAAATCATATACATAGGTCGACAGGTAAAGTGGTTAAATGACATTAAGCCACCTCGGCGTCGTGGATATGACAACATCATACAAAAAAACCAAAAAGAAACAAACAAACAAACAAGCAAAAAAACCCCAGAAATTTCGTATTTTTAAACTTTTAATTGGCCATCAACAACAGCCTCTCGTCTCTTTAATGATTGCGGTAATCTTAGGATTGCTGCTCATACAAGAAGATCACTAATATTTACAGCCATCTACGCTATGTCGCAGAATACCACCACTGCGCATATTGCTAACCTGACTGGCATCCTTTTGGCGTTGGTATTGGAAACAAATAGCAAAGAACGAAGTCTGTAGCAAAGTCTGGTAACCAGGCCACCAATGTCAACAGCATCTTTGCATCCAAACCAGCTGCGTAACGGAAACGAGGCACTTTTGACGTCAAAGCATCTACGACTGCGTCCACAACTAAAGACAGGCGATCAGAAACGGGATAACTTGTAAAGGGCTTTAGTGCTACAAAGGAAAATATATATACGGTAATACGTTATGATAAAGTGATATTAATAGCTGCCTGTCGCAAAAAGAGATGGTTTGCCGTCAAAAACGTGGAAATTTGTGGGATTTTTGCATTATTAATCTCATTATCTGTATACAATGAGTCCGAACATGATGACTTTTACTTTCAAACGCAAAACATACTAGACCTCGAAATTATTACAGTCGAAACCCAAAGATATTTTCGTCATATTTACCTAGGCACCATAAAGAAATCTCACCTATACTCGTAAATGTACGCATTAAGTTTCACACAGAAATCGAAACGGAATTTCTCTGAAATGAAACTTTGCTTCACTGCATTATTCAGATTTGAAGTTGAAACTGCGCGACTGATTAAACGCCTTTTCGCTACTCGCTATCTGTCACAGAGCAGCCTAACGATGGTGAGGTATGCAAAGTAAAAACAGTGGAACTAAACTCCTTGGAAATTGCTTTGAATCGACTCAAAAAGGACACAACATAAAAACGGCCACGCAATCAAAAAATCAATCAATCAATCAATCAATCAATCAATCAATCAATCAATCAATCAATCAATCAATCAATCAATCAATCAATCAATCAATCAATCAATCAATCGTAATTTTGCCTTCAAATAGGAAACTTTTTTCTGCCATACAAAACCTTACAATTACGCAACGGTTACCGTAGGTGGTTGTAGCATTTCAGCAACCAACAGTTTCCAGGAAGAAGAAAATATTTTGGCCAGATATATGAACTCTTTGACAAAGTTTGTTCGAAGCAAATTTCCATCTTCAGGTTTTTTGTCGTAACCTACCCTCAAGGCCTGTAGCTTCCACTTCCTGTGGCAAGCCTACAATTCTGCACGACATATAAGATCATGGAGGAATAGCACTGAGCATACTCTTCACATTGTTAATCGGAACTGGGCTGAAACACTATTTGTATGCTTTATAGGAGAGAAATGAGTAAGAGCAATTGTGCAGGATGACTATGTACCTGCTTCCAAGAATTCCTCGCCATATTCTTCCTTTTTCTGGTCATTCAGGTTTTCAAAGTGTTCCTTAAAATCTCTTTCAAACTTGGACGACACATTGATGTTTGTTTTGAACGCCCCTGGTTCCACGATACTCACTTTTACCCCCCAGGAATACATCTCTCGTCTTAGGGCATCTGAAAACGCCTCGACACCAAATTTGCTTACACTGTAGGCTGAAAAGAAGTGGGACGAAACACGACCTGTGTTTTGTTGAAAAACAAAATGATAACAAAATAAATGGAATGAGAACAGACAACAAACTATCTCAGGATACACATGCAGGCGGGGTTTTCATTTGAGGCGGGAGGCCGGACGTTTTGTCCGGTCGAGAGCCATTCCACGTCCGGTACTTTGAGATCAATATTGGCGATTTTTTTTACTACTGTATTATATATTTTTCTTACTGAGGCGTCTCATAAACATACTGACTAGAGGATAACAGAATAATCAATTACATTCTTCAAAACGGCCATATAACTCTTTTTTCTTTGCTTATTGCTTACTTATCCCCCTACCAACTGACCATTTTCATTCAGTAATTTACTTTTTAAAGAGAATTTTAGTGAGCGCCAGCATTGCCTAGGAAACTATTTCCTTGGTTACAGAAACGCTGGAAATGGCGTTTCTGAGTATTCTATTTTAAAAATTTCCTGGGGGAGCATGCCCCCAAACGGCCCCTAGGTGCTTGCGCCTTCGGCGCTCGTGAGGCGCCTTTACGTCCGGTGCTTTCAGAAGTATGTCCGCTACTTTTCCTAATACCACACCTGTGGATTGACAGATCGCCATCAGCTGGGGACTGAAACATTTAAAAGGGGATTATCTCTTCTCTAATGGACGCAGGCACATATAATATATATAGCTTGAAGAAATAAAAAAGTCTTAAATGAATGTAAATATATGAAACATACATTTTGAACTGCGGATGAAAGATCAAATAGAAGAAATATCCTCGCAGTCGGTTAGTACGCAACCTAACTGAACAGTTGCGAAAAGAAAGCCTGAAAAAAATTCAGGCTTAAACGGGATTCGAACCCATGACCTCTGCGATGCCGGTGCAGTGCTTTACCAAGGTCATAGGTTCGAATCCCGTTTAAGCCTGAATTTTTCCAGGCTTTCTTTTGACTGCTTAAGTTGCGTACTAACTGCGAGGATCTATTTGATGAAAAAGTTTTGTTGTACCGAGTAATTTGATTATTTATCTACACGAATGTTCGAAAATTTTAATTGTTTCGTTATGTCGTTTCTAACCGTACGTGATTTGGGAGAGATTCGTTCAAAACTCGTATGTACAGCTGACTTGCACACGCAACACACCGTGCAAGTCTTGACACTAGTCACAGCTGCATTCAAGATTTGAATACTGTTTTGACTGCGGAAAATGTAGTCATTTGTCTTCGTCTTTTCCCTAATCGCGGTAACATCGTTTTAACTTACTGACAGTATTTTCGGGTTAGCCATTGAGAGATCAACAGCCCGTCACGACTCTTGACGACTGAGATTCATTCACTTTGTTTAAGTCTTTGCCGAATTCAACAAACAGTGTCACTTCTGGCGCACTCATTCCCTCATCATGAGATAGATTTACAGTCTTATCACAGTTCCTGGTTTAGGGATTTTCCATTTATCCGATCAGGAGCCCATTACCCACGGTACAGTGTCAGTCCCAGTACGGTTAGAAACACATGAAAAAACTATAACGCAACAGACCGATCTTTGCATAGGTAAGCTCTGCATTATCATCATGTTAGATTATAGGAAACTGAACTATGTAATTAGTTGGAAAACAAAACATGCAATAAATGAAAAGAGTTTGTCTCATTTACAGAATGTAGCAAATATGCGGACAGTGATAGAAACTGCAGATGTCTGTTTTTCATAAACGCCAAATTTACATGGATATTCCTATTATGGCTGTGTGAAAAGAATAGCTACCCGGCCAGCTACATAAACGTCTTTTAATGTTCTAACTTTCAACTGATCGCATCAGTTTTACATGCGGCTAAATTTTGTATGGTCTTCCTCAGTAAAACATGTAAACAACGACACCACCAAAGATCGCCTGATTTCCTCCTGACTAAGATCTGGGAACCAGATTATACAATCATTGTTGTACCAATGAACTTTTCCCTACCAGCGACACTTGAGAAATTCACAACTCGTCCCCTGGCTTTCTTCACAAGTGGCAGAAAGGTTGTTGTCATGTCAATCATTCCCCAGAGGTTCACGTCTGCAGTACTTTTGAAGATACTCAGCGGAGTCCATTCGAGAGGCAGTACATGTCCAATCCCAGCATTATTTACCAGGCCCCACAAGTCAGCTGTAGAATTGACAAACACGGGCTGTTTAATATATTTTTGTACACTGGAGGAAAGAAAATAGCAAGCAGGTTCTTCAGTTCCAAATTAGCAACAGCCTTTAAGGGGGTTGTTACGTTAATCGCTTGCTCACTTAACTGTGGGAACTGGGATAAACTAGGTCAAAAGTTGAAAACACAAGCAGGAGTCTGTATACGCTTGAGCAACAGATCATCTCAAGGTAAAACCCAAGTAACCGTGACGGCGTTATTCCGTCTTGGGCATGTGAAACTCAAGGATCCTCAAGGCCGTGTACATCTTTGGCGAGCTGTGATTAATAACGATATATGGTTAGGCAGGGAACTAACTTCAGTAACATCAGTTCTGAATAAACATAGTACACAGACAAATTACATAAGCTGAAGTCAGTCATAACAAATTGTATATTTTGTTAAATATGCAAAATATTCAATATTGAATTCAGGTTGGAAAAAAATCAACTAAAACTAAAAACATGTAGAAACATGTAAAAAGCCAGATCATAGACGATCACTAATCCACACAGATGAATTATCATTTGTATCGTATATATATATATATATATATATATGCTAATAAGCGATTAAAAAACGTGGAAAGAGCTATCATGGTTAGGTTATAGTATTAACATAAAATCACTCGCCTGCCTCACTATCAACCAACTTCTTTACTTTATCAAAGACGTTTTTTATCTGCTCTGAATTTGTCACATCCAATTGAAATGTTTTCAGTTTGTTGCTTGCCACTGATCTTAAGCTCTCTTCTCCTTCTTTTGTCAAACAAGTCGCCAGTACACACACTCCCATCTTGTCCAGTTGAATGGCTGTAGCTCGACCGAAGCCAGAGTCGCAGCCCGTGATAAGAACATACTTTCCCCTGATGTTAACTTTAGCTCCTCTTTTAAGATAGTGAAACAGAAGTAGGGTGAAAATACCAACCAAGATGGGCAGTAAAATCCAAGACAGTGACGGGCTAACTCGCGTACTGACATCCATCGTGACCAACTGAGGCTACTTATACGTAACGACACATTTATGGTTAATCACGTGTACGAGAATAGAAACAATAAAGTAGCTCTGACCGTAGACTCGCTTCAAGCCTAGATTGAACGACGAGCGACCCGAACGAAAACGGATTTTGAGAAAGTTTATTCTGACCTTTGTTGAGGGGGTACTCGACATGCAGGGAGTTTACCCCGCAGTAAGCGGTAGCAAAATTTACAGGTTTAGTGCAGGCGGTGTGCGTCACGACCCACAAAGGGTGCTGGGTAAAAGCATGGAAATGGCTCATTTGCCTCTGGTCACGATCGAGTAAACATCTCTCCAACGTAAGACTTATGTCGATTTACAGTCGCACTGAAACTGGGCATTCACACTTTGCTTCTTTTTCCAAAATCTATCACTAAAGACAGCAATTTGGCAAATTTTAACGGTCTAGTGGCAGCCGTAGATGCTTTTTGTTGGATATACAAGGCGATTTCGTTGAGTTATTCCCGTTTCGGAGACAATCAAAGGCGAGAATTTTTTTATGTTTATTCTTATACTAGTATTTTGTGCCGTCACGTCTGCTTATAGACGCTTTATTATATATATATTTAGACCGCGAGCGGTCGAGTGATCTCTTTCTCCTAAGTTCTGCGGCACGCAATGGATCTAGCGAGCGGTGAGGCCGCAGCCGCGAGTTCATTTTAGTAATTTGCATAATTTTACTGTCACTTTGCGCGCGTTACCTAAGGGAAAAGTACGACTGCTCGCAGTTTATTTTTCATTTTTTTCGCTCAATTGTAGTTTACGTTTTTATCTCAGGGTGATAGAGATCTACATTTCCTTCCTGGATATGTTGAAGAGAAAAAGCATTCGCCCGTTGGCTTTTTCCGGTCGGTTTCCCGGCAGTTGAGCTACTTTGTTTACACGATCTCTTCGTAGATTCTCTATTAGTTCAACGGCTTCCAACGGAAAAACCATAAGGGGTAGACCCGGGTAGACCCCGAAAATTCTAAAGTAGAAAGGCTAAGCTAGCTTAATGTGCAAAAGTATTGGCCAAATCCAGCAAGAGTAAGTAGCTTTAGCCTCAAGAAATGCAGTAAATCAACGAACAAAACAACATGGCGGCAGGCGCGAGGTCGTCACCTTTGAAATGGCTACAAGCGCGAGCAAATGCTTCAGCTTAAAAAGTAACCTAACCAGCATCAAGCCAATTTGTTCCTCTAACCTTAAAACGAATTTCAACCGGGAGAAAATGTCACAGACTTCGTTCGTGACGAGATTTTCGACATGCTGACCTCTCCAGACTGATGTTCTTGGGCGCGAAGACTACTGATAAAATAACGCATTCTGATTGGTCGAATTTCGTGACGCACACCGCCTGGGTTTAGTGATTTAATACGAATTGACGCTGGGTTGAATCTCCAGAAAGCGACCACCCAAAATGTCAAGCATAGGTGGCAGACCCCAGACTCCTTTCCACTTTGAGCAAGAGACGTCAGCGCGCAGGTTTAAGGAAAACACAAGCAAACTTTTTTAAAAGTTATATTCGACGCGCTTCTGAAACTTTGACGTGTTTCGTGATCGGAAGCGCTGAAGCTAAAATATTACAGCTTACGCGGAAGACGACATGATAGGACGCGTGACTCCGAAATATAGAGTTTAACCAATAGATCTTTCTGGCGGAACCAAATTATTTTGTTTTAAGAGTTTGCAGACACACTTTGTTGACCTTTCACTGGTGAGACGTGACCAGTGGACGTGACAGTCAGCCATTTATACCAGTCACTGATGAATACAAACATGTTTAGTACATGTTAGTCTTCATCCTGCGCAGGCATCTCTGCAAACTAAAACGTGGTAAGGCTCCAACGAAGTCATAAAAGCTTTTGAAACAGCGTAACGAGTTGAAAACTAGTCCACTCTGGTGTTGAACATCCTCAGCGAAAAATACATTGGTTCATTGTTGGTTTCACTGGAAGGTTTAAATTTCACTTCCGACAAAAGCAACCAACAACGCAAAGTACAGCCAAACAACATGAGCGCAGCTGGGGTCTTGTCTGTTATTTTCTTGTTTTGTGGTTGTTTTCAGTTTATTTTCTTCAAGAGAAAACAACAGAGGACTAGAGATAAAAGGAAAGGGCATATTCAAGGTCGACAAGATGGCAGCACGGGCAGCGTGACTCCCTCCAAGGTACAACAAACAAGTCACCTTCACAAAGAACAGAAAAAAACAACTCCAAGATTTTCTTCACGAGCTTCTCATTTCTCTCGACCGCAGAGCTTGAGCGATACTGACAAGCTTTGGGTTCAAGCATTCCGCTATGGATGCAGATAAAACTACTGTAGTTATTGAAGCGAATACTACAATTATTGTAACTCTTGTTGTAGTATATATTAAACACACTGGAAGAAGATAGGGCAGGACATTTTGCGCAAGGCCTGGAAGACACGAAAGCAAAGCAGCATTGCCGGACTGGTTAAGAAATTGCTTCAGGATCTCGTGAAGGAGGACGAACAGAACCTACGCAATGCGAACTTCACAACATTTAACGAACACAATTAAAAACAGAGCATTGGGAAATAATAGACTTCATTTTTACCATAAGTAATGTAATAAATTGTCAACGTACTAAGGCTTCGTCCAAGGAACAGCCGGTTTGTCTTGAAAGCTGAATAAAATTAAGCTGTTTTAAAAGAGATATTTTAATTGATATTGAGTTTTACGTACGGTGTCGTGATATAGCACAACTAAGGTATGATTAGTCCAGCAGTGATAACATGTTATGGCACAATTGACAAATGCACTTGTTTTTCAAGAAGGAAAACATAATATTCAAGATTTCCTCACGAATTGTACGCAGCCAAAGTGATATTCATGAGAAGTTGACCTGTTTTATCACAATCTCAATAAGCAAGCTGTCGTGACTCAGTCGTGTACATAATTGCCATGATTATTATACGCTGAATATGTCCACAGTATTTTGTAATAAGAGTTTCCTTGTTTAGTGAGTATAAGTTGATGACAGTTGCCATTCGTACTCTCAAATCGCTCAGTGCCGAATACTGTGATCACGTTGAGCGGTCACTCCGCAGTACACATGTCAACACGTTAGCTGCATCGCGATATGCATTCTGTCAAGACTGAGTTGTTTCGCCTAAACCTGCCAAGTTTAAATTTAACGTATTGCATGTGTGTGTAAAGGCTAAAAACTGTTATTAATCTTGTTGTATATTGCGTGCAGTTATGAACTGAAATCGTGTAGGCTTGACCATTAAAAAGGGCACATTACGCCAGGACAATTCCTGGAGGGAAACCAACTAAATAAAACTTTAACACTACTGTTGACCTAGTAATGGCCCTCCTAAAGAAAAGAAGAGTTTGTAAGCATTCGCCCCTCTGCTTCTCATTTGATGAAAAAATAGAAGGTACGTGAGCTGGCAGCTTTATCAGTTAAATAACACTTGGTGAGCGCGCGCTCTAATCGCCGGGTTGAAAGCCGTATTGTTTACAACACAAAATAAATTATACGCGGAGGCTTTTACTAGTTTTCCCTTGTTCCAAAGGCACAAGGGCACATTACGCCAGGACAATTCCTGGAGGGAAACCAACTAAATAAAACTTTAACACTACTGTTGACCTAGTAATGGCCCTCCTAAAGAAAAGAAGAGTTTGTAAGCATTCGCCCCTCTGCTTCTCATTTGATGAAAAAATAGAAGGTACGTGAGCTGGCAGCTTTATCAGTTAAATAACACTTGGTGAGCGCGCGCTCTAATCGCCGGGTTGAAAGCCGTATTGTTTACAACACAAAATAAATTATACGCGGAGGCTTTTACTAGTTTTCCCTTGTTCCAAAGGCACAAGGGCACATTACGCCAGGACAATTCCTGGAGGGAAACCAACTAAATAAAACTTTAACACTACTGTTGACCTAGTAATGGCCCTCCTAAAGAAAAGAAGAGTTTGTAAGCATTCGCCCCTCTGCTTCTCATTTGATGAAAAAATAGAAGGTACGTGAGCTGGCAGCTTTATCAGTTAAATAACACTTGGTGAGCGCGCGCTCTAATCGCCGGGTTGAAAGCCGTATTGTTTACAACACAAAATAAATTATACGCGGAGGCTTTTACTAGTTTTCCCTTGTTCCAAAGAGTTGAAGAAACATTGAGCTCCAAACGGCAGTAGAAAGACTCTGTAGATTACGAACTGTGTTTTCATAACAAGTTACTGTTCTCTGAAAGTTCTGTACGTGTTCCTTTAACTCTACATGAACACGGAGAAGATGTTCTTAACTGAAAGATATTGAAATGAAAAATATATTTTGGAGGTTTATCTGGTAAGCCTGAGAGAGCGGTCGCCTTTTCAAACAAGAAGCGGATAATGTGTATGCTCTTACAGGCTGTTATCTCCCTTTGTTTTCCTTCTTTCGATAAATCTATAATCACACTGCAGGATGTTTGCGCCGGAGAACTCTAAACAGTCGTAGTAGTTCGTACTTCCTCAGAAGCTACTGCGCGTTCTAATATTCTCGTGTCAGCAAACTGGGAAGGCACGTGTTGATAATAAGACATTAAAAACAACAACGCTGTCTTCCATAAATACCTTTAAATACCAACAATTTTTTTTACAGTGAAGGTACTTTTTACGCTATCATCTAATTACATAAAAATTTAAAGGCATCTAAGATGAATTTATTTTTAATTTACAGTACAGCCTTATAGCAAAACTTCGTCGTAAAAATTGTAACAAAATTACGGCTGTTGTTTTATAAATAATATAAATTAAGACACTATTTACAGAGAGTAAAGAGTAAATTACTTTTCGTTCAAGTTTTTGCTGCTTTCCTTGTTAAAACTAATATCTTCTTTAATCTGATACAATAAATATGAAAAATAATCAAAACGGCGTTCCTGCCGCCTCAATGTCCTTGAAATTCCCAGCCAGCCGTGAAGCATCCACGCTCACTGTCCAAGGAATGATCGTACAGGCGATACCAACGCACTAAATAATAACCACAATATACAAAATGATTTTCATTTTACTGTTGAAATCAATAGGAGATTTTTACTATGGCGTCATTTGACTAAAACAACCACAATCCTTCAGTTTTTTTTTCTCATGCTAATTAGAGCTATTGTTTTTTGCTCTCCATTGGGATTACAAAATTTGAAGTCAAGTCAAGTTTATTGTGTAGATACGCTTAGCTTTAATGAGACAGCTCACCAGCTTGTTTTCAGGTATTACCATTATTATTAATGACGCCATTATGAAAATGGCTTACTCTTGTGTGATTGGTTAAAAACCTAGCGCCACTTTCTTAACCAATTAGCAACAAACCTGTGGCAGGGTTTTCCCGCGCTTACCAAGCGCCTGTCACGTGTATGATGGGTTCATTGTGTTATTTGCGTTTGCTGGGACTAGTCAGTAATAACAAGGGCTTTGGTTTAACGACTCTCATGGAAAACCTCTCTAAAATACCACTACAAAAATTATATCATTATCCAAAAACATTACACTATTCTAAGTTGTACTGTAAAGCTCGCTGATGAAAGATACGTATCACTATCATTTCCCCTTCATAACTAACAATTATTCCACGAGTGCGCGTTGGATATGAGATGACAGATAGCCAACTCGGCGCTACGCGCCTCGTTGGCTATAATAATCTCATATCCAACAAGCGCGAGTGGAATAATTGTTTTATTAAAAACAATCAAGTAATATTGGTAGGCCTTGCTGATTTCCTTTTCAAGAGCAACCAGAAAACAATTTATGGTCGCTACTTCTCGGGCATGGTATAAATAAACAATAGCCTCCATTTGCCGCAAAAATATGCTCAGATATTTGTCCGCGGACATTATCTGTTCCGAGAAGCGAACAGTCTTCCGAAAGCGAAGCTCGAGGAAAACTGTGAGCTTTGAGGAGCAGATAATGTCCAAGGACAAATATCTGAGCATATTTTTAAAGCCAAATGGAGGCTATTGTGGTTATTATCCTTCAAATATTTTTCGCAACATGTAGCAACGAGCTTGGGTATTTGAACATTTCGTTTAAGAACAGTTTACCGTCAAAAACGTTTAGAGCGTATGTTGTTTTCTGATACTGCTTCATCGACCAGCAGGTTTATCTCTCCTTCAGTCACAAAAGCAAACCGTTCCCCCATCTTGACATTAAGTTTAATTGTAAACAAGACGCGCCTTTGAGTTTTTGAAATTGGGGAATATCATCAGATATTCCCCAGTTTTAGCTGGGAGTATATTCGGTCACGTGAGGCGTTTACACCAATCGCGCGCGAGCGAAAATATTTGATGGATTATAATTAACAATTATTCCACGAGCGCGCGTTGGATATGAGATGATAGATAGCCAACGAGGCGCGTAGCGCCGAGTTGGCTATAATCATCTCATATCCAACAAGCGCAAGTGGAATAATTGTTTTATTAAAAACAACCGAGAAATATTGCTAGATCTTACTGATTTCGCAGTGCAAGAACGACCAGAAGGCAATTTAATGGTCGCCATTTCTCGGCCATGGTATAATTGCTCATATACCATGGCCGCTAAGCCAATCAAAACCCTGGAATTGCATTATACAATGATCCAGTTTTTAATAATTACATGTATAAAATGTTTACCTCAAAGATTGGAGCACTAACAACAAAATGTTGCGTTGGATATTCCTGCGCAATTCACCAAACACCAACTTTGAAAGCTCAATACCCAAATTGCGCTTTACGCTGCACATGATCTGATATTCCTGATAAAGCTGGGGGGGGGGGGGGACCTTATTTTACTCAATGAAGCCCTCGTATACGTAACAAACAAGAATCGGCTCTTATCCAATAAGGAAAGGCATTGAAATGATTAAGATCTACCTATCACGTACTTGAAAACTCTCTGCAGTCCTGAGGCGGCAGGCTCCTCACTTTGTTCAGAATCTGTCAAGGTAATAAACAGCATCAAGTCTGGAAGCACCAGAGGCATACTACTCAAAAACAATTACAAAAAATATTTTAAACAAAAAGTCCCACTATAAAATAGAAAGCTCCTCCTTCATTTCACACTATCCTGTGGCTTAATACAAACTTAGGCGTCTTTCATTCATGGCAATGTTCTTTCGAGCTGCTCACCTCTGAAACAAAGGAGCTTATCTTATATAGAAAGTCTAAATATCACAACAGAAACAAGTTCCTGATGACGTCAAAAATTAAACAAACTTCAACAGTTATGGTTAAAGAAAAGACACTTTTTTTGCCAGTTGCTTTCATCTAAGCGGCTAATTGACAATTGAAGATGTGAATGACCAGCAGGTCGGGCTTTTATATCGGAACTTCCTGCTAAAAGTTCTCTCCATGCATGCTTAAGGCACTAGGCAATTTTTCTTGCAACTTGTCTGTGACACAAGTTGCACGAATCGTTGCCTTGTGTTACATGCCCTGAAACGAACATGTCTCGCAATTTTTTTTGTTACCGCAATCGTTGCAGGAAGTAGATGGCGGTACTACTGTGTGCAAGGGTGACTGCAACAGAAACGTTGCAAGGCATGTTCATTTCAGGGCATGTTACACTAGGAGACAATCCGTGCAACTTGTGTCACAACGGCGTAACGAAATTGTGAGACAAGTTGCAAGAAAAATTGCCTAGTGTAACAGCGCCTTTAACGAAAGAGAAAAAAGTAGGGCAAAAGTAGAATATCTTCCACGTGAACGGATCTAGCCTTCTTTCTCAGTCTTTTCTCTTACTCTAGGTTTGCATTGGTATTTTGTCCCAAGTTTGATACTGAAGTCACTGTAAATACAGAAGGCACGAAGCAGGCATGCATGCGTTTGGATTTTATTTAAGGTGTGAACTCGAGCTCTGCAAATGCAAGCACGCGCGAGCACTTTTAAATGCAAGGAAAGTGACTCAATTGTCACATTGCAAAAGTAATTGCAATTGTGTGTGTAAACCAGAGTTCAAATCGTCAGTCGAACCTGGCTTTTGACTGCTGTGAAATGTGACAAGCGTGGCTTGATTTGATGTTTTCTCTCTGTCCAATTTTACCGAAACCCGTCCCTGACCAACCTATTCTGGACCTTGACTGACTAGGTGTGCTCAACACAAACAAACAAACAAACAAACAAACAGGAACGAACCTTCTGTTTGCTCATCATCGTCACTGGCCATCTTTTGTAATCTGAGAAACTCCTTCAAATCTTTCTCTTCAACATCATGACGGTTCTTCTGCCCATACTCGGTGACTGTTGGTTAATGACACGCACAATAATATCATTGGTTTGCCTTGTGAGACTTGCTTCTTACACAAGGGGAGCCCGGTGGAAAATGGGAACAACCGACAATTTGTCCTTTAGGATCCAAATTTATCCAAATAACACTCAGACTTGTTATCACGTTTGAACTTTTGTTTGGCTTTAAACACAGAAGAAAGGAAACCATTTCAAGCATCAATGAACAGTTAGTTCAGAGTTCTTAGCTAAAGTTATGAGTTTGTTGGGACAAAAAAAACTCGAGCACTTAAAACAAACAAGCAAACAAAAAAAAAAAGAAGAAAATATGAAGCTACGTTTCTGACAAAACAGCCAGTCTGTATACAACTGTTTCCATAAAGGTAGTCTGGGAAATACCTAATAAATTTCAATAAAAGCTCAGAATCCATGGTGGTTTCTTGAGGTCTCCTCGCCATTACCTTAACTTGTAAATTGAATGATTTCTTTTTTTTGAGTAAGGCAAATAAATGATGATGAACCTTTTTCGAAACAGCTGTACATACCAAATTAGAGCAAATTTTGGAGAAATTTGAGTTTCAAGGACAAATCATCACTTACACCCGTTTTCCACTGGGAAAAGATAAGATGATAAGATGTCAGAATTACTACTTCCTTCCTCTCCAGACGGGATGTAATGCGTGTATAAAATTTTTGTAGGTAGTTTTTGAACAAATGGGAAATTTTCTTGGGTTCATTGGATCCAATTTTTGGGAGTTAGAAATGTTGACAAATTTTATTGTTAAAATAACTGTCCAAATTCCCACACGCTGATTGGCTCATAGCTATTGTCTAGAAGAGTACAGACAATAAAAATGACATCAGGTGTAACCCACGGACTTTCTTAACAGAAAATAAAGCCAATTCCGCTCGCACTTCTGCATGTTATTGAAAAAAACAAAACAAAACAAAACAAAAAACAACAACAAAAAAAAAACAAATCGATGGCACTTTGCTATGGTCTATACTCTTATAGACCATAAAATGACGCCATAAAATGAACAAAACTTGGCAGTGAAAAAACTGGCCTGTTGCTCGTGGTTCCATTTCAGTTTTGAACATTTTATGACGTCATTTTATAGTCTATAAGAGTTTAGTTAAAGGAGGTTAAATAAAAAAGCCTGAATTTACTATAGGGCTCAAGTAGGAGGGGAAGTATAGCTCTAGATTGTGTTTCTATTATGCTTAAATTGAAGTAAAAAAAAGAGCAGTAAGGAACTTCTATGAATAAAAGAATTTTAAACCGTGTAAGCAGCTTGGTGTGAATTGAGCATATGAAATAAATCACCATGGAAACAACTGCATTTCACAAAATACAACGGCTGGCATACAGTGAGTTTAAAATTAGTGACATTCACATGATAGTGTCAACTGTAAAGAAATTTTCCAAGATGAATTATTTTTACAGAAAGTACAGACTAAAACGAATTCAATAAAATCATGCTATCTGGCGAGGGTTACTTCCTGCACTTTGTTAGGTTTTACAGGCAGTTAGGTGACTTTGTAATATTCAAGCAGCAAGGGGATAGGTTATAGCTGTGGTCACATGCATTTAGGTTTGATTCCTGGTACTCTGCCAGGTCTGGCATTCCTGTCTGCAGCAGCTGGTAATTGCGAAAGAGTGCCTGTTGGCCAACCGTTGGCTGTCTCTCGGCCTACAGTTGGTTGTTTGTCAGCTGACAGTTAACAGACAGATGCCCAACAGGTTTATTGGTGAGCTGTCGTTCAATGTTTCCAGTTTATCAGTATGTTAAAGGTGCACTGCAAACTAACTTGTCCAAGCAAACAACACAGTGCACAGATCATGAACCCCTGCCACTCTATGCACTCCAAATGCTTAAGATATTTTGGTTGCATTGAAATCATTTGAATAGTTCAGGTAACATGATTTGGGAGTATGTTGTTTTATCACACATACCGGTTCTCTCCTCAGCAGCAGTACCAACAGGCTACAAAAAAATTCAACTCTGTTAACGTCACTGTAAGGGTTGGGGGAGGGGTTGGGAAACTCGGGTCTAACAGTGACAGGAAGGTGCATAAAAGAACGCAGTGTTCACTGCAGGCTCAAAGGGTTGTAGCTTGCCAAAATTAACCTTCTCTTTATAAATTAAACTTTTAAAATCTGCATTTTTAAGCTATCAAAAAAATTGTGGTAGTAACAGAAGGTAATGTCGGGATCTAAATCAAGTGTATGACTACATGTACAAAAGCTACTATTACAGCTCTCTTTGTTTGAAAAACAATAACTTTCACTGAAGAGGCCTGGATTACAGGAATAACTTACTACAATAGAAAGATTACGTTTAATTGTACCTTTGCTGCTTCATCAATTTGTTCTCCCTCTTGGAAAGACCTGCCTACAAGTTACAGACATTACAGACAACAAAATAAAAGTCATTATCATGGAAACAAGTCAACAAAATAATGATATACATAATGAATGCTAATTATCAAAAGTTTTGCACCTGCATGAGAAGCTGGTCTGTGAACTGCTTGTCTCTCTTCCACATATAAGGTAAATGCATACTGATGAGCCTCAAGGGATTGACCATGCCGAGAAAACAGCACTTTGTTGCTTGTCTCCCAGTGTGTTTTGTCCAACATAGCTAAGTTTATTTCACGTTCATATAATGCAATTTAATAAAATTATTTAATAAAAACTATTTAATAAAATTATTTAATAAAAACTAAACTAGTGAGCAGCACTCTGCAAACGGTAGTTGTATAACTTCTTTATTTCTCCTACGCGTTTCGTGTGACTAGTGCACACTTCGTCAGGGAGTTTAACAATACAACATGATGTGCCTGCATATATACCTAACTCATGCTTAGAGTTTACATATTTTTGTAAAAACACACCTACGGAATTGCACATAGGAAAGACAAACCCCGCGGTAATGCGTCTAGGAAACAGGCGGTAGATTTCGGCAAGGTGTGACATACTTTGTGCGTGTGCGTAATTTTGGGGCCCACAGTTTTAGAACTGTGGGCCCCAAAATTATATCACGCACAAAGTATGTCACGCCTTGCCGAAATCTACCGCCTGTTTCCTAGACGCATTACCGCGGGGTTTGTCTTTCCTATATGCAATTCCGTAGGTGTGTTTTTACGAAAATATGTAAACTCTAAGCACGAGTTAGGTATATATGCAGGCACATCATGTTGTATTGTTAAACTCCCTGACAAAGTGTGCGCTAGTCGCATGAAACGCGTAGGAGAAATAAAGAAGTTATACAACTACAATTCGCAGAGTGCTGCTCACTAGTTTAGTTTTTATTAAAAAAAACCCCTCACTTATTAAGATTTTATCTAGTAAAATTTTTATTAATAATAATTATAATAAATTATGATTATAAACCCTTAGTCCTAGTGTTGAGGAAAAGGGAGCTCTGAATGTTTCATTAGCACAAGTTAAATTCTTTCTCTATCACTGCTTTACTTGAATAAAATATGCCCGTGGACCAATGAATACCATACTGGTACTTGAGTAAATGCCCAGGCCATTCATTTACAAACTTTAGTGTTCAGCTGTGATGATCAGGCAATTATTATAGTATTCTTTGACCAAATGAGAACCAAAAAACTCTGATATAACTAAATGTATCAAGATTTTTTGGGGTATATTCTTGGGGCAGTAGATTGAGAGGGATGTTTAAAGAATATAATATTATTCACATTAGTAAAGTATGTAAAAAGTTATTCTACATGAAAATTATAAATTATACATACAGTGGGAACTATAACTTAAAAAATCAAGGAAAGAATGATGCTGGACGTTAAATAAACAGTTGAATGTAGAGCTCTTTTCTATTGTGTTGTTTGAAAAAATATCTATACCCCCTTCCATGGAGGGGTTTTTGGTTTGAATCCCCACCCCACCCCTCTGGAAATGGCAATTTTTCAAACCCTTTTTACAACTGTGACATTCCATTATCTATGAATTCTAAATTAATACCTGAACTAGAAGGAATGTAAAAGGATACATGGATAGACAACGAAACTGTCTGTCTGCACAGGTAACAGATCATCTGAATTTAATATGACACAGACTACTCTCTGGAAAAACAAACATAATTAACTAATAAGCCCTTGTTGTGGAATCCACCGTACAGAGAAAGATGATGGAGGCAATATCAATATAATCCTTGGTTTGCGAACTTTGCACTTTTCTTACTTTTAGTATATGACTCTGCCATTCAAAATCACAATTTTTTTTTGCTACAAAAATATTACTGGTCATTTTGGCCAATGGTAAATGCAGGTGATGCTTGTATTGAACAAACTGAATTCAATAATTTGTAGCAAATTTAAGCTTAAATCACGGTGAAAAGAATTAACAGAAGACAAACAAACCTCCAGATCCTTGTGGTTTTTCTCATCTCTACATAACCTCCGAATGTTGTCTCTGTTATCAACATCAAGGGACAAATAAATTTAGACCTGCCTAGTTATAATGAGATAATAGCTATAAAAGCAACTGGTGAACAATTTAAAATGAAACATTATTTGGAGCAATTTCTGAATACCCAGCCCACTTATAATAGCACAAATCAACTGCTCCCGGGGCCCCACAGTCATTGAATATTTAATTTCAGAGTTAAACTACATGTAAAATAGCACTCCCCCAGTGCTGCAGTCCCATACTCAATGAAAAAGAAAGATTAAGTGAGTTTAAAAGATAGTGCTCCCATAGTCCATAGTAGATGAATAATATTAAGATCAAGTGTATAAGACTTACATGTAGTGTTCCCATAGTCTGTAGTCAATGAATAATTAAGATTGAGCGTGTAAGACTGGTGCTTATACATTCCCACAGTCAACTAAAAATTAAGGTGAGAGTGTAAGACTAGCACTACCACAGTCCTCTAGTCCCAAAGTTGATGAATAATAAAGATTAAAGCCGCGGCCACACGAGCGATTTCTTGCTCGCGCAGGTGATGCGATTTTTTCAAATTTTGTCGCGCCGCCAGCGCGTGTAGCCACCCTCGAACTTGCGACGCGACAGGTGAAAAAATCGCAAGAAAAAAGTCGCCAGAATTGAAATTTTTGCGACAAAATCGTAGAGATAGCGCCCGTGTAGCCACCCTGCAACTAAGCCTCGTCATCCGCAAAAACTCGGGAAACGCCGGGATATCAACGACTGAAATTTCCGTTAGAAGTTGATGGTAAAATCCTTATTCTTTTCTCTTTGCGAGCCACGGACGGACTCATGTTGACCTTTTCTTAATTTTCTTCTTCCTTCGTTTGCTTTTTATCGTCAAGAAGAATGCAAATAGGCGATAAAACAATATTCTCGTCCGAAAGGGCCGTCCGCCATGTCTGTTTACAGCGCCAGGTCTCTTGAAGTACGCGATTCACGCGGCTTTCAATTTGTCGCCAAACTCGCTAGAATTTGTCACTCGTGTAGCCACCCTCTCGCGCTGGCGACGCGACAAAATTTGAAAAAATCGCATCACCTGCGTGAGCAAAAAATCGCTCTTGCGGCCGCGGCTTAAGTGTACTTTGTCTAAAGTGTATATTGTGATCACACATTTAAAGAATGAGCAATAGTCATATTGGTCAGTTAGCAGTTTGTTTTTGCGACACATAGTGCTATTATATTTTATCATAAAATTTGGCTTGAATGTTTGATGACTGTGGGAGTTGTTTTTTTTTTTAGTTGACTGTCAAGCGGGCTGAGGATTTTGAAGTCAGGCCAATAGTTTTGATACCTATGTGTATATATAGTAGTAATTCTAGTTCTGTTCAGGAAATTAAGACACATGCAAGCTTGAGTTACTCCAGAGTGGGAAATGGGTGGGGGTGGGGATGGAGGAACTCCTGTATAATATCGATGAAGTGCTTGTTGTGACTTTGGGGCACGCTCTTTTGGGACTATTCCGAGATAGGAATACACGGAATAGATAGTATTCATGTTCTACTGGGAGCTATTTTGTGTTCGGAGTGGACAAAATATCATTCAATTCATTCTGCTCCTGACAGCAGAGTGAATGGAAAACAGTTTACTCAGAATAAGAGGAAGGCATTCTTTTGGGGAAGGTTATAATATATATAATAAGGTATAAGCCAGAAAAAAAATATGAAGGGAAGGATATAAGCACTTCCATTTGTCAGAATTGGCACTTCTCAAAAGGGTTAAAACTAGACTCTGGTAGCACCCTCGTCACTCTTCTTTGAATCTTTGAAGTCACAGTCCCCTGCTCCCAGCGGAGTTACTGTGCTTTTTCAAGAAGCCTCCCTTATATTCGTTATCACGGGTTTTATTCCTTTCACTCTAAAGAACAACAATTGGAAAACTGTCTACATGCATAAGTACGGGGCTGTACGAATATTTGCCGCTAACAAAAAATGACCCATTAATACAGTTTTGATGATAACAGACCACTGCACAGACACAGTTACCTGTTAGAAGACTGCCTGCAAGTCACCTTTATCTTATAAACTGTATCTCCATAAACCACAAGGCGGATGTCTGGTTTTGCGTCAAACGTAAAAGGTTGTAAAGGCATATTGAATTATAGTTCATAGCAACACTGGGATGCAAACCCAGTCTAAATTCGCCGCCATTTTCCCAAACGACCTCAATGAACCTCGACTTGAAGTGTTCTACCGCGGGAAACTAAGCCGAGAAGAAAGCAAGATGGAGGACTTTCTTGCTACTGTACGTTCAATTTCTGCCGACAAGAATTATGTTCATCTTGCTGAATTTTTAAACAGATCTAATGAACTGCTGACTAAATATGCAAGTCAAATTGACGCTGCAATTGCATCGCTTGACCCAGATCAACATACACTAGCTTTTATGGCCCTTCTGTGAGTCTGACATCAACTGAGCCTTCCGTTCTGCAAGCTTGTTGTATTTCCAGCTTCTTGTTTTATGTTTGACCTGTCGTTTACTGACAAGAGATCACATTTTTTTATCGTTTTACAGGCTGGTAAAATTATCGTTACCAAATTATGGCGACTTTGAGTTAATTTTCAGTCAGATTCAGCAGTTCATAACAATTTGTTCAAAGGAACAAATTCAGTTTGCTGGTGAAAAATGTAAGTATCCGTTGAAACAGGGGAAAGGAATTCGCATTGATTTGATTTGTAGAGTAATTGAAATTAACAGATGTTATTATGTTGTTTGCAGTTGCTCACCTGTGCCACTTCATAACTCAGTGTCTAGTGGACCTCAAGCAGGTATGCTCAGTATATTTCACTGAAGTTCGGTGCCATTCCATTACATATCCGGTCCGAATGCTGATAAACAACGTCATTATACCGAAATAAAAATAACTAAACCCTCCCTTCCCCCAGCTAGAAAGTGTTTGAATACGAATTGCATTTGAGGAGCTGCGACAATGTGGATATCAAACTGAATTGTCATTTTTAGTGGGTGGTGACTGTGTGAATAGTTGTTGTTGTTTTTGTGCTGAAATCATTCACTCTAAACGTACATCCAGAAACCGTGAACAGTTATAAACGGCTCAGTTCAAATTTTCCTGCTTTGCACATCGTTAAGTGTTGTGGTCTGAATTTGTTTTTCTCAAACCAGTTCTAATATTTGCTTTCCTTTGTCTCTAAAAATGAAACTGTTTTGAAAAATGTTGCACTAAAAGTAATTTTAAAGCACAAAATGTGAAAAGTTAGCCTGCAAAAATGGGTACCCTCTTCTGGCATGATGTAAATGTATGCTTTAATGTCGCCGTTCCTATTACCATAAAGTTAACTAGAGATCTCAACAGACAAATAATAACAACGTGATGTTTGGTGTAAAGGGGGAACACTGCTCCGCGATCGGCGTGACAGACGACTCCCATAGCGTGACCATAAAGCCTTGCTTATCTCCCCAGCGCTATTAAACTGTATTAATGACCAGCGCTGGATCGGACAATAATTACAAAATAGAGACACTAAAGGTAGACCTTACAGTAGGTAATACAACACGCGAGTGATACTCGGACTTTTACTAGACCTTTTATAGTTAGACATATGTCTAGGACTAAGCCAATGGGAAGTAAAGTACTATCGAATACAAGAGATTCACGTAGCGCTGAACGAGACATGAATGGAGGTATTTATACCTTTAGCCATACAAAACGAAGGATATAAATGTAACAGACGGTATTGCAACATGCTAGAAGAATAGGTATTGTACAAGGAGAGTAAAAGTACATCCATGACCAATTTGCATTACGTAATGCTAACTGTTGACACAGAAACAACTGAGCTCAAGTGCGTCACGCTCCATTAACTGCATTTTACAATAATTATTATGTTGTAAAACTTTATTTTAAAAAGGCATGTGAAAGTAAATCAAGTTAGGTCCCACAGGAAATGTACATGTATGTGAGTATTGTACTGTGTCCATTTTGAGCTGAAGTTGACAACAATTTCAAATTGTAATACATAAATTGGCTAAATTTGAATTTAGTCGTTACCAGAGGACCAATTATAAACAATGAGTGAGAGTGTGTATAATAATCAAAGAAACTTCAGTTATATGCATTGTTTATTGTACTAACATTTCTTCTGCTTATCCAAGCCAAGAAAGTATTACTCAACATCATCTTGATCAAGAAAAACCTCGCATATGTAAATTGTGCGTTAAAAGTACAAGTAAATGCAAGTGAGGATTTTTCCTGATCAAGATAAATTTCTGTAAAATTCACCCAACGCTTGGGCAGGTGTGAAAACAACAGGACAAAAGTCGGACCCTACTTGGTTATACACCAAAAACAAATATAATCATCTCCAATCTACAGATTATGTGGTTTTTCATCCTGTCACAATCAATCAATAATAATAATAATAATCAATTTATATAGCGCTTTTTATACGATATTCAAAAGCGCTTACAATCAATCAATCAATCAATCAATCAATCAATCAATCAAAACTGTATCATGTCGATTTAACACTTTCCTTGTAATCATGCATTGTCTTGTTTCCTTTTGTTGTTATGGCTAATTAGCATTCTGTGCAGTATTATAAATTTAACTTTGTGTTTTGTGTAAATTTCAACTGAGGATGACAGTAGAACTTTTGAAACATGTCTTTTTAAATTAAAAATGTTATGTCTGTTCTCTTTTTTATCTGAGCAATTTAACAGAGTGTCCTAGTCAAACAGGGTGTAGGAAAGGGAGGGAAATGGGTTTTTGAGGTGACATGCTTGTACTCATTTGTGCTTCATATACACAAAACAGATAAACAGTTCTACTACAATGACCAGTCTAGGCTGAAGAGGTGTTACTTTATCAAGCTATACACCAATTGAAGGGGTGCACAGAATAAGGCCCTAAGTGACTTTTGATGTAAGGTCAAATTCTCCTTTTGTTTCACACGCAAATACAAGGCAGCTTGGAAGGAATATCTAGCAATAATTATTTATCAAGACTCACTAAGGGATTTTTTCCAGGCACCCCTTCAATTATTGGAAAAGAACTGATAAAAGAATACTGTATTGTGTTTTCAGCCAATGAGAGGAATACGAATGATGTGCATTGCAATCCAGAAGGCCCAACAGTCTCCAACGCAGCTGACATCAATTCACACAGATCTTGCACAGGTTAGACAATACACAGTATCAGCACTTCTAAAGTGAAGCTTGAACAGAAAACTGGGCCATAATCATGGGTTTTTAATCCAAATGCAAAAAAGTGAAAAATCCTGAAGGGATTGAAGGCCACATACAGAAAAACTGGCAAATCTGAGATAAAATGGCAAAAATTGAATCTAAAATGCACTATGTAAATGAATGTTGTGTTGTTAGCACTAAGGACACAAATAATGGATCAGAGAATTAACTCTATAGTGTATGTTAGAGTGTTAAGTGAACCCATGAAATTCCTACTGAGCATTAGCCATAGTTAGGATGATAGAATACCACATGAGGCAAAGAAAAAACTCAGAAGCATCTGGATTTGATCATCCATTGCTCCACTGACTGAGCTACCAGACCAGACAGGAGCAAGTCAGGGGTGATTATGGTGGAAATTGCAGCACTGTGAAGTGAAGGGTACAAATGAATGTTGTGCTGCTAGTACTAAGGACACAAATGATGGATGAGAGAATTTGATTTTTTTTCTTTGCCTTGTGTGGTCTGCTAGGGCTAATGCTCAGTAGGACGTTCTGGGGTTCACTTAGCACTTTTACATACATTGCAGAGTTATTTCTCAGATCCATCATAAAATGCGCTATAGGTTGTGTATGCTCTGAGCTCTTCAATTCATGGAATGTAAGCCTTAAGATTCTTGCATGATGATGTGCATCTGTAAACTAGAACTAATTATTAGAACAACTTGGATTTTAAGGCCAAATTTCCACTTAGCATAGCTTTTGGTCCAAACCAGTCAGTTGCGGTCTTTGCTAATCTGCAAGCTCTCCAAAAAACTGTATTCTTTTTACACTCTTACCAAGAAGACAATGAAAAAAGTTTCATTCACAAATTGATTTAAGGATATTTTCCCTCGGAAAAATGATTTGAGACTTTGATTTTAAAGTTATTGGTTTACCAATTAACCTTATACTTTATGCATAATCAGACAAAGGGAAAAGCAGCATGATGGTTATTGGAGGAAAGAAACCACTGACAATTCGTTTTTTATCAGCAGGTAAAAATATTTATTTGTCATTCTCTCAACAGCTCTGTTTGCTTGCCAAGTGTTTAAAACCAGCTCTGCCATTCTTAGATGCTGATATAACAGATATCCACAAAGAGGTACATATGATCAGACCCCTAGCAATACACGTCATTTGTCAGACAGGCCTAGTGTTCATCATGTCCCAAGTGTGGGACAAAGAAAACTCTTGAGTCCCTGATAAAAGT
Source organism: Pavona decussata (assembly GCF_977016875.1). Taxonomy (NCBI): domain Eukaryota; kingdom Metazoa; phylum Cnidaria; class Anthozoa; order Scleractinia; family Agariciidae; genus Pavona; species Pavona decussata. The sequence goes on along the minus strand of NW_028145430.1, from coordinate 5,617,813 downwards.
GGAACCCATGATCTTCTGAACACTGGTTGATTCTCCATCCACTTCGCTACAGGACAACCTTGCTCTCCTTAGACCCTTTGCATAAATGGCACCCAAATTTGAATAACAATACTTGATACATCCTAAGCCTCGTGTTTATGTTTCCAGACAAAGGATTTTTCACATGAATATGAGGCTTAGGATGTATAAAGTATTGTTATTCAAATTTGGGCGCCATTTATGCAAAGGGTCTATGTTTCCCAGTGTATAGGTCTCTAGTTTAACTCCTTTTGAGCCTCAGATTTTTCTTTGTACTGTGCTCGTTACATCCTGAACACTGCTTTTTCTTGTTTCGTGGCCTTTAATCAATTCTCTCTTTCTTTATGACAATAATTGTGACCCACACTAGTAGTTATTATCAGGGTTCGTGCTACTCCTTGAACTCCTTGAAAAGCCCTGGAATTTAATTTTAGATTTCAAGGGCACTTGAAAAGCCCTTGGAAAGAAGAATTTTTGCTGAAAGTGCTCGAAAATAATGAAAACTCCTTGAATGTTTGTTCGGATGAGAAGGAGTGTAGGATTGTATTAAAGTAATTCAGGGATTGAGCGCAGATTTCAAAATCAGGGGACAGATTACCCCCCCCCCCCCCTCCCTTCCCTGCCGTATTGATTAATAAAAACATTTTGCAACATAGTGCAAGACAAAGTGAACTTGCTTTGAATACTCCTTGAAAACTCAGTTTTTAGCGCTTGAATACTCCTTGAATTTTATGTCTAAAAACCAGTACAGACTATGTATTATGTTAATAAAATATTATGAATAAATGTGTACAGTTTTTGCTAATCAATACTATAATTCTAAAATGTTGCTGAATTAATTTTTTGTATTAAGGGTGGAAAGTTTGATGCCAAAGCATTGCTTGGATATTGTTATTATGGTGGAATGATTTATACTGCTCTCAAAAAGTTTGAGAAAGCACTATACTTCTATGAAGTGGTATGTAGTCCCACTGTTTTCACTATGCAGGTTTGGTTTATTTTGCTTAGTGCAAATAAAGTGTCTTTATCATCCAACTTCCATCAGTAGAGTACAAATAAGTGCCACAATGATTAGATCTTATGATATTTTGTACTTCACAAGACTGGCTTGACAGGTGTCAGCTTCAGATTTTCTGTATTTTTATAACTGCAGGCTGTGACATGCCCAGCAGTGGATGTAAGTCATATCATGCTGGAGGCTTATAAAAAGTTTATCTTAGTTTCCTTGATCCTCCATGGAAAGGTGAGACTCTTGAGGATAAAATAAAATGAGTTCAATTTCTTTCACATAATTTGGCACAGTTGGTCAAAGCTTTGAGTTATAATAACTAAAGGTTTAAATGTTAATTTTGTCAGCTATAATTATGTTTTCTAGTATTGTTAATTAAATGCAAATAAGAATTCAGAGATTAATATATTAAAATAATATAAACCATGGTTATATTGCAGTTTAATGTGTCTCTGGTTTGAAATTTTACAAACCAGTTTCATTTTGTATTTTCCTTGTTCCAGATTGTACAATACAGCTGTGACAAGGAAATATGAAAGTTAAACTGGTTTGAAATATTTCAAAGTTATTAAAAATTTAAAACAGCAAGAGTTATGGATGTGTGACAGTATTTATTGACAATGCAATGTCTTTTCATTTGTCATGATTGTGATAATGGTGAACTATTGGGGGGGGGAGGGGGGGGAGTGATTGTGATAATGCTGAACCATCAGTCTCAAGGTGTAAAAAGACATTCTAAGATACATTACAACTGCAAACTTTGCTGTGACTTTACCTTAGCTTAGTGGAGTACAAAGTATAGTGTGGACTTGTAAAAACCAGATCTTACTTATACTTAAACATTGCAATGTTACTATTACAATTTTTTCCTGGGGGTGGGGGGGTGGGGGTGGTGTTGGGAGAGTCAAGGGAGTGGTTGGGGGGAGGGGGTTGGGGTGAAGCAAGCAACCATGGTTGCTTGAAGGTCAGGACTACATGCCTGGTTCAAAGCTAAACCAAAGCCATACTCACAACCATACATCTTGACTAGATAGTAGCTTTTCATATTACAAATGTATTCATTTGATTATAATTATGTCGCATTATTCAATTACGCTTCTTTGGTTCAACAGATAATTGATCTCCCAAAATATACTTCACATGTGGTCATGAGATTTCTTAAGGTAAGAAAAGATTGAAGAGTAGTAGAAATGTTTCAGTTTCTAAAGTTTTAAGTTTCTAGTGTCCTTAAAAGGTAATACTCGGTCTGTCAGAAGGCTTTTGATGTTTTGTTGCATATTTGGATCATCATGGAGTGGACCAGATGGGAAATTCTAACCTTCCAACACTTTTATCAATGGGACACCATGCATGCTTTGCCTCAATAATAATGGGGCATGTTATGCTCATCTTCCAATCCCTTTGGCTAAAACAGGCTGGTTTTGTTTTACTGTTTTAGCCTCTTAGTGCTGCATATCATGAGCTTGCATCAAGCTACTCATGTAACAACCCAAATGAAGTACGGACTGTGGCAACTAAAAATGAAGAGACCTTCAGAACAGTAAGTTCAATGACATAATTATTGTTGTTTTTTGTATAACCCATTATTAAAATTTAAGCTTAAGTTTTTTTCATTGATTCCCAATGGTCCTACATATGGTTGATAGAAGCTGTTTATAAATAACAAGGCAGTTTGTGTTATTTATGTTATCACATGAGACCAAGTAGAACTAAGGATTAACTTTCTTGTGTATTTTTAAAGTTGCATGATAAGGGCAATTTGTGATGCAATCAGGAGTGAGTAATTTTAACCTCAGTAAAAAAGAAAATTAAGGAAAAATGCCCTCTGTCTCAGCAATCAGCATTCAGTAATTTTGGAGTGCTAATCACTTCATTTATGCTCACGATCTGCATCCTTGATTGTGAATTGATATTTATGTGATAAAGTTCAAATTGTCCATTTAGCATCTTGCAGTGTTTATGCCAAATATCCCTTGAAGTCACATAGCAATTGATTAATTGTAATTAAATGACTTGTAAGTGCTGTGTTTACAGGACAACAATGTTGGCTTGGTTAAACAAGTAGTCAGCTCATTGTACAAGAAGAACATCCTCAGACTTACAAAGGTACTTTTAGCTTTTCGCTATCATATAGACTACAGTGCATTGTTACCTGACCGTTAGAGTTTTAAGTTGTGAAAGAAGCAAATGATTGTACTCATTTGTATGGTTTATCTGTAGTGTCTTCAACAGACCACACTGGATATTGACAGCAAACACAAACAGCTTCTATTAAATCTGAGTTTTAACCTCTGTTCACGAGCTGTTTATTTTTTTGACTGTTCTTTAATGATGTTACCAATGGACAGTAATGAGCTTGTTTACTCTAGATGCTAGCCTAGGGCAATCCTATTCTAGGAAACAGGTTTGATATCTAGTATAACAGAGGAGAAACTGTAGAGTGGCAAATGTGGAGGAAGTTGGGTCAAATTGAATGAAGTATACATTCAGCGTGCTAGCACTCAAAATTTCAAATTCCACTTTTTGGCTATCTACATTAAAATTTCTATGGTGCTCTTTCCACATGCAGATCAAGAGCGCTTCACAAAATTTGAAATAAATATTCACATCATTCACACTTAAAATTAGTTAATTTATTAAGCAATTGAGTAAGCTTTCTTAGAAAAAAGTCTTGAGATGTTTTCTAAAAGAGTCAAATGATGGACTATGCTTAATGTCCAGTGGCAAGGAGTTCCATAGCTTTGAAGCACACACTGAGAATGTGAGAGATTAATTAACCTACATGTAGCAGCACTATTTAAAACAAACTGTAGGCATTGCTCCAAGTATTTAGGTGGTCTACAATACAGGGAATTACAATGATCAACCTTGGTAGCAACAAAGACGTGTACTAGGATCTTGGTAGTATTGTGATTCAAATACATCCTGATGCATGAGATATTCCAAGTTGAGAAAATTGCAGATTTACAAACTTGAGTATCAGCAGTAATATATATATAGTGGTGCTATCTAGATGTTGTTTTGGTTGATGAGTTAGGTGCCTCTTGTGGAGAAGGTAGAGGGAGGGAGGGCGACATGATCCCCATTTCATATCATCTCTCTTTGTTTGGCAGCAGGTAAACATCCATTATTGTTAGCTTAATAGCTTTTTACTGTTGTCAGCAGAACATGGTTTACATAACTGACAAAGTCTTACCCCTTTGCTTGTAATGAGTTGAAATCAATTTTTTTCAGACTTTCCTCACTCTGTCTTTGTCTGACATGGCTAACCGAGTACAGCTCAGTAGCCCAAGAGAAGCTGAACAGTACATATTGAACATGGTATGTTATCACTGCTACTTTGCCAACAGCTGCAATTTAGTAACGAAAGGCTACATAAACATGTGAACAAGTTGGAAGTCAAATCCAAATGCGCACCTTGTCTGAATTGTGTTAAACTAACATGAGCCATGTTGCAGTTGTGGTTTGTCAAGTTATTCAGCACTGCAGTGCTATTATTGAGAACACTATAAAGACAAAAATGAAGTATGACAAACTTGTCTAGTATATTATTTAAAATTACTGTTGAGTGAGTGAGGAAAAGTGAAACAATTTTATTGGTTTATAACTGGCTTTCCATTGTCCATTGTATTGTTGGGTTGCTATGTATAATCTTTTTGTGCATGATTGTTTCCTTCAGATAGAAGATGGTGACATTTATGCCAGCATCAATCAGCGAGATGGAATGGTTTCCTTTCACCAAAATCCAGAAAAGTACAATAATCCAAAGATGTTAAAAAAGCTAGATGATGAGGTAGGTCTGCCCATTTTGAAATAATTATGATTGAGGTTTGCCTAACTTTGTGACAGATGGATGACAAGTGCATACTTTGGTGGATGCATCAACTATCTTGATGTCTCTTGATGTTTTATTTTTACCTAATTTTTTATTACTATCACATTTCTTCCATTGTGTATATCCCACACATTGAGATTCCAATCCTAGCAGCATGCAGGATGTTTGTCCCATGAACCTAGTTCAATGACCTTAGCTCCCACAAGTCTCCTGTAGCTCAGTGGTAGAGCATCCGAACTAGTAATTAGGTTTTAGGTTCGACTCCTGATAGGAACACTTGGATTTTCTTTTTCTGAGTATGCCTGTGCCATTCACTGAATAATATATCATTCTCAAAAGACTTTTTGTTTTTAAGTTCTAAGATGTTGATTATTGTTGGGTCTACTTTCAAAACATTTGGCCTTATTTGCTTCTCCCTGTCACTAATATTAACACCTGAGTACCCCCCCCCCCCCCTTTCTCCTGTTAATATTCGAAGTAAAAGCATAGTGATGTTGTCATCATTTCTAAGACTTATAACTCCAGTCTCTGCAGCAGGAAGTCTGAGTGGGATGTTAGTCCATCGCATGGTGGCCCCCAGTGTAAGCTCCCTGTGGTTTGGCAGTTCTCATTTAAACACCTGGCTAGAGAGAAACAATGTGTGCAGAAATCAATCTTGATTCTTTCATTTTGCGATCCTCCAATCAAAAGCCCAATCAGTAGTCAGTCTAAAGCACTAACTCAACACACTGTATCAGCATGTGCTTTTACAGACAGTTGACACATGAGTGGCATAGCTTCTGCTTCAATACTTTTTCCAGTTGAAAGCTCAACAGCCTTGCCTGGGTTGTATTTCACCCAGTTTGATGGGATAACTACTGGCAGCAAGCCTTGCAAATACCATGCATAGACTGGTGATGAACTGTTAGGGACACTTGTGAAAAAGTTCTGGTTGAGGGAGTAACATTCCATCTATGGAGGAGTTGGCATTATTGACCTGTGTGATCAAGATGTCTCTTTTGCCCTCAGCATATTTTAATTCAAGGAATAAATAAGCAGTTTTCTTGAAAAAACTGTTGAATGATACAGTTTAGTTGTTATTTGAAAAAAATGTGGATCGCTGTCATTGTTCTCATTTTAGATGCGACTGTTCCAGCACCTTGATGAAAAACTGCAGCACATGGACCGTGAACTTGCCACCAACCCACAATATGTTCAGAAGGTGGGTTAATTAGTACACTGAATGATATACATAACTGACGATTGTAGTAATTAAAATGCATCTTGCCACATTAGATACATGTATGATGTGTGGTTTTACCATGGAAAAAGGTTTTCTGCTAAGAAAGTTGCCACACATGTATTTTTAAAGTGAAGTGGCCACCATTTGCATGGGAACACTTGAAGAGGTGATGATGAATCTGGGTTGTTTGAAAGCAGATAAACTCTTAACTCATCACTAAGAGTTAACTGAGATTTTCATCTTGCAAGTTAAAATTGGTTTAGAACCAAGCTAATTTATGTCAGAACCAAGGGACAAAAATCTTTAACAAGAATCTTAAGTTTACTGCTCTGTAACTAAACTCAAATCTTAGTCCACATTAACCTAGGATTAGCTTGGGCTTTGAACAACTGGGCTTTGTAGTTTGTTTTGTAGGTGACATTTTATCATTGATTGGGCACAGGCTTAAATATGGCCAAAAGTCACAGCAAATTGAGAGTTAGAATTTTGTGGACAGTCTAACATGGTGGGGTTTTATGCCTGTGTCTTGGTAGTGGAATTGCCATTTACGATGGGTTCCTCTCTGCCCTTCATAGATAGTGGCTCTGCTACAATAGACTTGGGTGAAAACACAGCAAGCAATCCTCTTGTGGCTGACCTCAATCTCGTGCCCCGAGTCCTCAGGCTCTTTGGCCAGCGGTTGGTCACCAGGAAACTCTGGTGAATTTGAAAAAAATTAAATTGTTTGATTGCCTGCTCCATAACGGCTTGCATTGTTTTACTGCAGAAATACTGTGGTAATGATATTCCAGTACCCCAGAGCCTCTCCTGGCAACCAACCACTGGCCAAAGAGCCTGAGGACTCTGGGTACGGAGTTGGGCTGACCTAAAAGAGAGCTTGCTTGCAGGCTAGATGTGCTCCTTCCATCCCAGCACATATTTTTACACTGAACACCAGAAGTTTTCAACAAGCACACACACTGCTCATTGACTGGATAAGAATATGGTTTGGCATTTCCTTTGCAGACTATGGGTGCACACGGTGAAGAGGATGCTGGGATTGGTAGAATGAGAGATGATGTGCTAATGTGAAGACAAGTGATTTCTTCACATTTACCTACCGTGACATAGAGTGCCGATGGGAAAACAAGTTGTGGAACGTGACCATTTCATATTTATTGCAGCTCTCAGACAGAAAACAACACAAATACCAACATGCAATATGAGTACAACAGTAATTAAGAAAGCCAAAGTGAGGCTGGATGAAGGATGCTTCTTAATTACCAACATTGTCATAAAATGACAAATTCTGAACCTCTCAACAGAAGGTGCATTAAACTGTAGTTAATTAAAAGTTTTATCTTCTGACTGTCGAGTCCAATTGTCCTGTTAAAGTTCCTTACCTCATTAAAACAGGGTTTTGTAACAAATCTAAGCAGAGGAAAACAATAAAATTTAACAGAATTTCACGGTGATATCCCACACTAAATAAAATGCGACCCCCAATGTTTCATACAAACTTGAGCTGTATTTAATGACTGGTTGGATTATATGACAGTCCGAGTTTTTCCTATGGGCAAAAAAAAAGTGAAGACAGATTGGAACAAGGGTAAAGGAGGAAATACATGTATGACATGCTGAAAGTGTAGCTGACTTGAGAGCATCCTTACATAAAGAACTTTTACTTGTTTTGTCAGGCATTTTAGTTTCACCACAAAAAATGATTGGTTCAATCAACAACATCCTAGCTGTTTATTGGCTAAGAACGTGGTTATAACCCTATACTGAATTAAGGAAAAATTTATAACTTATGGCTACCTGATGTGTTGGAAATATTCATGCGAGAAAGACCTTCACCTGCATGCATTTTCACAGTGTATTTATGCATTTAAATTCAGACAATACTTATACCAAATCTGAACCAAAGAAGGCTAGATGAATCTAGTAAATCTAGCCATACGTTTGAATGTTGGTTGCAGTGACAGAAGGAACACGAAAGAAACTACAAAAATACAATAGTAATACTATGAAAATTCGGTTGCAGGGTATAAATGACATTTTTATTTCAAAGACAGTGGATACATGAACAATGTATTGTATTTTGATATAGTCTGCCCATTTAAGCTCACTTTCTAATAAGTTCCATTTCTTGTGGCCTAGGCTCTTTTTCTCTGTTGTAGCTAGGTAGGCATACACTGTACACATTTACACAAATTACATTACTTTTATAAATTGAGGCTCAGATATGGAACGAAAAGATATCAAGCTTTTACATTACACCTGTAGCTATATTTGGTTACAAATCATCTGACCAACAATGGCAAAAAATGTTAGGACAAAGTTCCTCTATGCAATAATCAAACAACGTGCTGCACACCATAAAATGTCCGTCAATTCACACTGATAACACAATCAATAATCCACAATGAAAATACCTGCCCAGTTAAACAACACTTCCCAGTCAGGTAGTTGTGTCAACATTAATTTTGTGTTTAAGAACTTGGTTATTGGTTATACTGTTGACCTTAAAAGCATGGTAAATGGCTGAATTTTTCAGTATCCTGGGGACGTTTAGGTATTACCAAAAGACAGACCTTCACAAGCAAAATATAATGGAAATTTGCCAGTGATAAAGAAAACTGATGCAAAGTAGAGGAAAAGTTCACAAGGCAACTCTCCACATGCAGGTTTGCATTATCTTTCTGCCCAACCAACTGCATACTTTTACACCCTTTTCATGAAGTGACATCAAATGGCAGATAGACATGATAAAGAAATAAATAATTATTTCTTTACCTTGTTGTGCACACCTTGCTCATGTTATGGAAACTCACTTAATGCTAATGTTCCAAAAAAGACAAGACATAACACAAAGCTGACGAATAATTTCTTTATACCTTTTAGTTTCAATACTTTTACGACAATATTTGTAGGAAGAGGTACCTGACTGTTCTTTATTTTGTCTGAAGAATGCCCGTTAAAATGTTTAGCATTTTTCTCTATGTCAAACCATTCTTAACTATTAGAAGTAAAGAACTAGTGTCCTTTTAGCAACCTGGACTAATGAGGCGATGTTGAAGGTTCTGTGGACTTTAAACCCATCCACCAGTCAGTTTGAAGAACAACTCTTCATTTGATGGTTGATTCACATCCTTTCTCATTGACATGAAGATATAACCACCAATGAACTCGTGAATGACTTTGATGTCGGCACTTGTACATGCAAATGTGATGGTTTCTCCTTCACACTGAATTACCATTTCTCTTGTCTCCCAGTTCACGTTCCAATTTTTCATGACACTGTAGCGCCATGTCTTTGTTGATTCACGACTTGTTGCATCAATTCGCATGATTCTGTTGAATGCTATTCCAAGAATTTCCTGAAGCACAAGATACAACAACAGAAAATTACCACATACAAAACAACAAGCTCACAATCACTGTTGGCAATGGATACAACAGGTTAACGTTACTGGCTGAACACAGTTACGTAGTACCTGTCTCATTTGACTTTACTTTCAAACCAGTTCTAAGCGCTCAAAATTGGCAGTAAGTTAAAACAAAAGGCATCATTATTTTGGTAAGTAGATTGAACTTCCATGGCAATGTGACTTACGAACTTCTTATTATTGTTATTAATTAATCATTTCTCTCATCATTTGTCTGTCACAAACATACTTGTGGTAAAACGGTCCCATAAAAATTTAGCAGAGGGATACTTGATAATTCCTTTCACATCAAATTCCTACTTATTTGAATCCCTTTTGCAATAGAACTTGCCTGCTATCCTAACTATTGTTCTGCCAAGATTCTAATAATTATTAGTGGTTCTCAAGAAAATAGCACAGCTTTACTCAGTCTCAGTTGCACATGCCAAGGTTTCAAAACTTCCAAAGGTGAAGAACATGCAGTGAGTTTGGGTTTCTTGTGACCTGACATTTTAAATGCACATCTTAAGAAACTTTCAGACAACAGACTAAAAAAGATTGCTTTACAGTTGGCGCCATGTTTGTTATTCTCATTTGTTTAGTGTGCGCTGACAAGCATCATCAGCTTTGACCACAGAGCAAGTACAAAAACTGTTTTTCAGCCTACCGAAGCTACATTAAACATTTAATACAATTTTACCTCATTTCTTTTTGTTGTTTTGGCTTAGATTTGCTGTATTTTACATACACAATTGGAAATGCTGCCACAAGAATGAGAAAAACCACCTCTGGAAAAAGCTTGTCTAGGAATTTTAACACCACCACAACAGGGTGTATATCACTCTCTGGCCAAGAAACCATGATAGAAATGTTCCAAATTGGTCCAGCTTATACACATAATGCAGATTTTCTTCTGTGCATGACCTTGATCACTAAATTTAATTTATTTTCCATCCAAAGACTTACTTGTAAAAGATTTTGTTATTTTGTTATACTGGGCATTTGCTGTGCCTTCAACGGAAATAAAATGCCGGTAAATATGGATTGAAACATTTTCTATGCATGCAAAAACTTGGCAATATGGAGCATTTTTTCAGTTGGTCAAACAAGCAATGTAACCTCTCTGTACACAGTACATACTTGTGTAAGTTTCATCTTGTAAATTAATATAATTTGTAAATATGTACTTGTACATAGGTATCATGTAATTCAGTTTTGTAATTTACGTGCTATGTTATTGAATTTATGGTTATTTTCTTGATAGTAACCATAGTTTTTTTATAGCAGATTTTTTAGCTATTGTGTTGTAACAAGAAGTGAATTTGGGAATCAACTGTTCTGACATTTTGCAGTTTTGAACACCGACCAATGTTTTCAAGTTTACCTCAAGGCAGAGTGTAAATATAGTTCAAGTTAGTGCTGAGTTCAAGTTATTTACTAGTACATGTAAATACTGAATCGTAGGGTCAAGTCCAGGCGAAATGAAATTTGGCCCGAGTTAGTGAAGAGTTTCAGTAAGCTGAGTTTGCGTAAAAATCAAAACAAAACAATTGCGGTATTTGGAACAGACAACTGAATCAGTGACAAGAGCCATTCATTTCAACAAGCACACATCTTGGTTTCTCACAGGATATTCCAAAATTTCCACATCAGTGACTCTCTCAAGACACGACTCTCCTCTTTAGATAGGAGACTTTCGTCTCTCGATAAGAGATACATGACTTGTCTCTTGAGACAAGACTATCAGCTCTTGAGAAAGGAGATGCAACTGATAACTTAGTTTTGAGCGGTACTGTATGTAATAATGTAATTGTGTATTCAATAATAATAATAATAATAATAATAATAATAATAATAATAATAATAATAACAATAGTAATAGTAATAGTAATAATAATAATAATAATAACAATAATAATAATAATAATAATAATAATAGTAATAGTAATAATAATAATAATAATAATAGTAATAGTAATAATAATAATAATAATAACAATAATAATAATAATAATAATAGTAATAATAATAATAATAATAATAATAATAATAATAGTAATAATAATAATAATAATAATAATAATAATAATAATAATAATAATTAATCAAAATAAATAAAAAATGTAACCTCTCTGACCTCACCCTGATATGAATCTTGTATATATCCATAGAGGTGTCATGTTTGATTCTCAATCACTGACATGAAACCTCATTTTAGTAGAGCTGTTATTTTACACTTCAACAGACAAAAAAGTTTATTTTACCTCTTTCTTGGACCCACGAAATTTAACAACAAAGTGAGAAACACCGAACTCTGGCAAAGACTGCCACTGCCTGATATACAACATCTTGGATTCAACCAGTGAAGTCTTGTTCAAGGATGAATGGGCTTCAAGAATTCGAGCTGCAATCTGTAAAGGTATAAAAACTTCTATCAGCTTGAATCAGTATAGAGAAGATGATCCTTATTTTTAAGAGTTTATAAACGCTAGACAATCAGAGTATAAAAAAGATATCATTTGGTCATTGTAGTAAGTTACTGTATGAAGTACTGAAAACAGCAAACAATTATTTTGTAATTAATGTTGTTAAACTCTAATGAATGATATTCTCCAATAAATGCCTGACAACATTGACCAATCTGCAGTTGGCATGAACAAGATATCATCAATATTTGTTTTGACATCAATTTGAATTAGGTCTTAACTTTGATTTATTTTCCTGGGTACCCTATTTACTCCATTTATGACATACACTGAAGAGGGCAAAATTACTGAATGCTGATTGGCCGAAATGGAGACAATTTGTATCTTAATTTTCTTTTTACTGAGGGCAAAAATACTCAGTCATGATTGGCCGAGCAGCAAAAGTTCTAGCTCCTGATTGGTTGAGCATGCCAGTTCTACATTTAATTGGTTTCCTCATTTTGTTACTGATTTATGTCCAGGGGCCCATTTCTCGAAAGTCCCTGTAACTTACCAGGCCCGATAAGTATATTTTTAAATGTTTTTTTTTGCCAATTACACAGTGATAACAGTCATGTTTTCATAGAATTATAAGATTTTAAAATTTAGTATTCAAAGTTACCAAAAATTGACTTCTGTTAAGAAGGATTTATCACCGGGCCCTGCAAGTTACCAGAATTTTCGAAAAACAGGCCCCAGGCCCCAGGGATTTATTCAAATTACTGGTAATACATTACAAAATAAGTATTGTAACAGCTTGTAACAAGAGGTGTAACTTTGGCCCCACCACAGAATTCTCCTCCAAGTGTACTTTACCTGTTTGGCTTTGTACTTCTTTAACATCCTTGGTCCAACAAAATCTTCAGGTTGGATTTGGATCTGTATCAGAACAAGCACATAGCCATTTAAGGTTACGGTATACCTTTTAGAGGTGTATGGCAATGTAGGGTGTCTGGTTTAAACTCTAAATACCTAAACCCCTATATCAAATTAAAGCTTATAGAGCTGGCTGTCAAACTATACCAAGAATTTTGAAATAAAATGAATTCAATTGTTGAATTTTTAGTGCTGTTTTTCAAATCAATTTTTTACTTGAAGGGGACACTTAAAGGGCTAAAACTCAAGGGAATTTGTTCGTTTGGCTTCAAATTTGGACAGTACCTAGTATAAGCAGCAAAAACATGTCTGCAAGTTTTTTCCTTTCAAAATAATTTTTTCTCCGAGAGCGATTTTTGTATGATCACTCCACATTTTTTTAATCCTATTTTGAAAATGTTCTGTAACTTTTCACTGCAATTAAATATGACAAAACACAGACATGTTTTTTTTAGCACTTTGGGTCTGGAAACTGAGGAGCAAATTAAATTAGGGAAATACAAAATTCACTTTGACTTGTAGCTTTCAAAAGGTGATTCGGACACTCGCATTAAGAGGTCGTGAAAAATTTGACAATTAATTTTATTTCAAAATTCTTGGTACAGTTTGATAGCCAGCTCTATAAGCTTTAATTTGATATAGGGATTTAAGTATCTACAGTTTAAACCAGATGAGCTACATCGCTACGACGCGAAAGACCTCTGAAGGTATACAGTAACCTTAAAATTGACACAAAAAGGTCTTCATTTGTGAAAATGGATCAACTGTACAGCTGTGCAGGGGTTGGAGTCTGTCCTTAGTTGACATGATTTCTAACTATTTTTCTTAAAAAGCTTTTTTATTCAAACAATACATAATTTTAGGAAATATATTCAATTTTCCTTTCTCTTGTCACATGCGAGTGCAATGCTTGTCAATACACACCTGGCCAGGATTGAGGGGTGTGGCATCACCCTTATCATGTTGCATACTGAGAAAGGCCTGGATTCCAGACACCTCTGCATCATAGCCAGCATCAGCCATAGTCTTGCCTTTGGAGGCTAAACGATATGCTGCCATCCACTTGGAATACTGAGCCTCCTAATGTATCAACACACACATCCAACATATCAGCATTCAGCTTCAAGCTTACTTCACTTATATCAAGAGAGCCAATTATTATCTTGTTTGATTAAAAAAAAACCATGCATGTTTAGGCTATTTCAATTGAATTATGAATACAGTAAACATTTAACCAAAGAAATTCCGCTCTCTGCGTAGCAAACCCCACGATTCTCCAGAACAGCATTCGCCCACGAATGCTGTCCATTTGTCTTGCTTTTCCCGTCCGGGCTGGGTAATCAACCGTGGAGGTATTTAATATGTTTTTTTTTTTCCGAATTTTCTTCACAAATGTCAACCCCACTTTCAGAAGTCTTGCTATAGCGATTGCGCTCAACCTCTGCATGAGCAAAAACACCACTCGCAAATGTAAACTCGAAGAATAAAAAGCAACCATGTCGACCGAACAGGCTACACAGTGGCCACCATATGTTTTGAAAACAAGAGCGGCATTCCTATAACACCATATAAGGAGCGCATGATTGACGGAAAGGAATTGCCAAATGCTCACAGGAGTTTTTATTCCAGGGTTGTGTATCAATGAAATCAGTGGTAAGAATGCCTTAGGGTTAAATTTTGCTGTGATAAACACAGTTCTGCAGGATAAGTGACATTACTGCAAGGAAAACAACGTAATGCAACTTACACTTGAGCAGCAGACTTCAATATCTTCTGATTCTTTCAGCTTTATCTTGATGTTAAACTTCTCTTTGTTCACATTAACATCTGGAATTACCTCACAACCTTGAATTAATTTTAATAAAAGAACTAGGTGTCACCATTGTTACTTGTACAGCACATCTTGTACTCAGATATGTTGTCTTTAGAGGAAACATCTGGTAAAATCAGTGTGATGCAAGTGCATGTGCAAAGCCAACATGTGAGAATAAATAAAATAAAATTTGTGCAAAAGTGATGAGGCAACTTGCATCAGGCCATTTTCATTGACCAATCATATTAGAGAATGTGACTGATTTTGTGCCCAAATTTTGGAAATGATGGCAGTGAAAACTTGAGTGCTTTTTGTAAAATGGCACTGAATCGGGGCTTCAGGGCCCAAAGAAAGTCCAGAATGATGCAAAAGAGAGAAGAAAGGAGATAGGAGAGGGAAAAAGACTATGCAACCTTGTTTTTATATGCAATTTTTGGCAACTTTGGAGACCAAAAAACATTCAAACCACACTCCCACAGAAGAATGACTTGAGTAGGTAGATTATATAGATATACCGGTGAGCTTTGTAAAAGCTATATCATGACATTTCTTCAATAACTGTTTCTTGCAATGATTTCATGGAGGTGAGTCTTTCACTAATCTAAGGGTGGTTCTTTAGTTTTCTGAAAAACTTTGCTTTGCACTGACACCTTTACCTAACTTGTATAGTATGTGTAATTTATAGCGTGTGCATTTTTTTCCACCGTTGCTCAAGGAGATTTCCTATTTTCCATCAAGTGCACAATCCACTAGTAAAGTCTTTTTACTGTCAATGCTGAACATGCTCAGTCATACAGTGTGTCAGGAAACATTATGATGTCATTAAATACTTCGATTTTATCAGATGTCCTCCACTGAAGAGTGAGAAGATCTGAACACAAGACAAGTTTTACAGCTTTACAAATTGCAACATTTAAATGCCAGAGAAGGTATTCACATCAAGTAAGGTCAGGAAAGCAGGTCCGTTTTGTCATTACTACTCAGTGGTTGCATTATTTTGGCTGAACTCGCAAAATTGCTGACTTCAGATGCCCATGTCCCCTACCTAGTATGTCTACATACTCATTTTTCTCTCCCTATCCCCTATCCATGTCATCACACACCCTGGTATTCCCAACCTACAATTGGCTGTTTGTGTGACGTACCTCTTAGATTCATCCTTTGAATGGGCTCGCCAAAAGATTCTTCTTGGCTTTTAAACAACATCAGAACTGTGTCTGTAAAGGGAAAATTTAGAGTTTTAAATTAAAATTTTTTATATCTTTTACACACAAAAAAAAAACCAAAAGCAAAAAAGCACAACAAATTCCAATGTTCAAGTACCTTTGAAAACAAACCAGTACTTCTTTTTCTTAGTTCCAAATGTTTTGTGCCTACAAAACATGAAACAAAAGTGGTACTAGACAGTCAACATTTAAATTATTGGCGTATATGTTGACAGAACATGCCATGGACAGTGTGGACTATCACTTTAGCTTTTTTACTATCCATGCTGTATGCCATGGTTAATTACATCATCAAAAAATCCCTAAGATACAAAGGAATAAACATGAAGCACTTACTTGATCATATGAAGGTAGTCCTTTATTTCTGGAACTGATGTCAGACTCTGTAGGATGCAAGGAGAATAAACCTCAAATTATTTAAACTTGATTGTAACACCTTGAGCATTTTTTGACTTTTTTTCTCAAGGGTGTTTGTAAAGAGATCATTGAACACTGAGGATGGAAGTAATGTGATGGATTAATTATGCCACTGTCAGATGAGAGGGAAACTCAAGAATAGTTGGCTCAACACTTCCAACACCTTGTGGATGATAAGATTACACAGTCAACACTCTTTTGTTGTAATACAAATTCGCAAACATCAAACCCCTTAAATAGGTTTGAATAGAGTCATTTGAAAACTTGACTACTGCCAATTTTATCTCATCTCAGTAATTGAAATTAACTGAATTTTTCACAAGGTGGACTGTCGACAAACTGGTTATCATGTGATAAGAACCATGCTGTCCCCAGTTCAAATTTTGAATGGCTGATTTACCACTCTAGTGATTTCTTTAGTTTATAAGCATTGTGAGCAGCAGAGACTATGCCCTTGTAAAAAGTGCCCTACGCAATATATTTGTTTAGGGCCTACCTTTTGTGGTGTCGTATTAGAAACAGAAGAACCTTCAAGAGTAGCCTACAAAGCAAACAATGTACTATTAGTGCAAAGGACTACCATCACATGATACATGGACATCTTGTGTTCACCAACCACTCTCTTCCCTGGAAGATCCAACAACAGACACATCCCACAGTTTAAGTAGTATTGCTTTGGAGGCAAATTTCCCATAATTTGTGAATGTTAAATAATCACCATTGATAACAGCTTCAGTATCCTGGAGATACTTGCAAAATAATACACTCAGGAAGATCTGTAATAAGAATTTTAAGTCATGTAAAAAAAAATGTGAAGTTGTAGAATATATCCATACCCCCACCATGGAGAGAATTTCACAAAGGACCTCCCCATCCCACCCCCGGGATTTTCTATTTGTTTTTTTAGTTAATTTTAAACCTTCCACCCCTTCATACACCCTCCACGCCCTATTTTATGACACTTTGTCATAGGAATTAAGTCAATAGTTTTACTTTGAGTTGGAATACCTTGGACAAAATAACTTTCAAAAGTTTGGGTCAGTGCAGACAAACCACTGCAATTCCAACTGACCTTTGCCTATAACTCACCAACAGTTGATGCCGTGTAAATTTTGGGCCTTTACCCCACCCCAACCCCTCTACGTTTTTATATATTATGATATTTAAGGTTAGTAAAATATAAAGTAATCTTATTAAACACACCTGTAAATCACAGAGGGCCGCATCTATGTCATCATTATCCTCATCACCACTCTGTTGATTCTGTGGTGACGTAGAGGTCAGCTTCACTTGGAACTGATAATCAAAAGAGAAAAAAAGATTTAGTTCTATGAACATAAGGTAGGGGGCCTCCAACCAAACAAACCTTGCCACGGTCTGTTTATGAGAACAATTTTACATTTCCCTAATTACCCTTTTTATGACATTTGTACCCTATCTATGGGCCTGTCATCACATCCCATAGCATACAGTATGTAATCAATGAAACTAGGTTTACAAACCCATGCCCTACTGGGTGGCACACACCTGTACAAGCTATATATGGAAGTACACCCCCCCCCCCCCCCTTCCTTAACCTTCGGCATCTTATACTAATAGATTTTCCACTTGTAAGTTGTTATCTTGAACGTAATTCAGAAAGTTGTCAAACACATTGTAATTCAAGATAATTAATCTCACAAAGTACCAAAACATCCAATGTACTGTTCAAATTATGTTAAACAATATAAGTAATAATAAGTGCAATACAGGAATTACACTCTGCAACAACTGATATTTTTATTTAAAGATCGATTTCAAATTTTCACTCATATAGAGCTACTACCATGTTCACCCAAAAGGCATTGTGCGTGAAGGTTATTTGCCTGGTCTGACTTAGTACGCAAGGACTTTCACCCCAGTACGAATATTCTGGTAAACAAATTAGATCGCAAACTGAACAATAGGTAAACCAATCAGATCAATAGGACTGAACAATAGGAGCATTTGTAAACAATATAACAAATGCACAAAAGGCCTTTTAGGTGAAGACGGGTCTTTCATTGATAACATATTTACAAAATTGACCTGTATGGCAGCAAATGTCATCATCTCTTCTTCAGTACACTCAACCTCCTCAGTTAGGATTGACCACTTGGCTTGTTCATATAGCTGATTAATACGCACCTCATCAACCTACAGATTGGTACATAATTTCTCCCATAAATAAATAACTGAATGGTTATTTTCCATTGGTGGGGAAGCTGATGGGTATTTTTAAAGCTGCTGATACCAAAGGTGTTAGACTTAAGATCACAACAATTCTCTGACATCTGCCTTAAAGGTGGCATGACAGTCTGACGTTCTTTGAAACTAGAGGTCATAACAAATTATTACAGAATCCTTTCACAATTAACATGATTTGCCTTGATTTCTCCCCCTTTCCCCCTTGCCCCCAGGCAATGTTGCAGTTTGTGCAGCCCTGTACACTTTATCCTGTCTTAAAAGTGTTTCTACATCTGAACATTATTTGGAGGCGGGAGGGGAGGGCCACTTGTGGTATCCACGTGGTTAGAGAAGTGCACATTGTGCTAGATCTGACTATTTGATAAGTCAAGGATGTGGAAGGAAGGTTTTCCATAACCGTTCCAAGGATTTTTGTCCTCCATTGTAGGTCTTACTTATAAGAGTATATCCTTATTTATTAAAAACTGACTGACTCGGAGGTTTGATTGGTTTAGTGGCCATGGTAAATGAGCCATTATAACATGCCCCACAAATATGGTAAGAGTATCTGTCAGGGGGGGGGGGGGGGGGGAAGCATCACTAAATCAGCAAGATTTAGTGACTCTCATGGTTGGTTTTAAATAAAACAATTATTCCACTCATGCTTGTTGGATACAACATAATTATAGCCAACTGTTATCTATCACCTTGTATCCAATGTGTACTCATGGAATAATTGTAAATAAATACTAAATTATTGAACCCTTTCACCTTGAGTGAGCATATACGTGTATTTAAGACACTGGATGACCCATATTGCCTGGTTTACTAATTTTACACCACTGCTCCATATCAATTCCCTGGCCACTAATATCCTGCCATCCACCAACAATTTTCTCTTCTCTGTATATGCTCCCCCCCCCCCCCCCCCATGTCAAATTGCAGCCTTACGTCTTGGTGCAGATAAAAAATGTATAGAATGTATGTTTCAGTAGTCGGTGACACAGGTATACTTGGAAAGAAAATCCAAGTTCTGCCAACAGGAGTCAAATTGACTAGTATGACCTTCCGATTACTAGTTCAGATGGTTTACCACTGAGCTACAGGAGACTTGTGGGAGCTAAGGCCATTAAACTAGGTTCATGTGATAAAAATCTTGTACACTACTACAATATGAAAGTCGATGAGTAGCATATACACACATTAAAAG
Source organism: Pavona decussata (assembly GCF_977016875.1). Taxonomy (NCBI): domain Eukaryota; kingdom Metazoa; phylum Cnidaria; class Anthozoa; order Scleractinia; family Agariciidae; genus Pavona; species Pavona decussata. The sequence goes on along the minus strand of NW_028145430.1, from coordinate 5,598,110 downwards.
AAGTGTGATGTTATGTTTTAAGCCTGGTGAATAAATGATAGCATCACTGACTGAAAAATATATCAATCATTTATTCACCACGTGTAAAACATAACATCACATTTCTTTCAAAGTAAAAATGTAGTTATCACATTTGACATGGTCTTGACTAGTCTAACTAGTCCAATATTTATCAAAATCGTGCAACTACCAGTAAATTAATATTTTCACACACACTATAAAAGAAAAAGCAAGGAGATTCATTTATGCTACTAAAATAAAGGAACTGTGGCTCTTTTAAGAGGAAAGATAATGCAATCTCTACTGGCCAGGGCATTCCAATTTTGACACTGGAGTGAGCCATGGTCACAACATAAAACAATTTACTTGCCTTTGGATTTAGATCAAAGAATGCATAATATTTGTATCTCAAAAGAAGTGTGGAGAATTCTGCAACTTCCTGTGAAAACAAGACAATTAACTCATTAACCTCCATTTACAGTTTAGAATATACCAAACAAGTGGATAGAGTTCCTGGCCTGTGCGAGTACACCCCGGCGGGTGAAACAAAATTCAGAAAAGACATCTGCTTACGCAGGCTATTCTTCTGACACTGACTTGAATTTCATGCATGAGTTTTGTCAATTTTTCAGGTATAAGTTACAAAGACTGGGCCTGGCTATCCATCAGTTTGGTACATACTCAGGGACACATGGATGGTACAGTGGTGAGAGCACTAGTCTCCCACCTTGTGGCCTGGGTTCAATTCCCACAGTTAAAGCCAAATGTGAGCTTCGTTTGCTGTCGGTTCTTGTCCCTGCTTCGAGGGTTTTTCTCCAGGTACTTCAGTTTTCCTCCCTCCACAAAAGTCAACATTTCCAAATTCTTATAACATAGAGGGCAAAATTACTGAATGCTGATTGGTCGAAACAGAGGGCATTTTTAGTTAATTTTGCTTTCAACGAGGGAAAAATTACTCACTCCTGATTGGTCAAGCACCGAAAATACTTGCTCCTGATTGGCTGAGCATGCCATTTCTACATTTAGTTGGTTTCTTCATTTTGTGCAGCAAGAGCAACGACATCTTTCAGGTTCTTTGGAGTTTTAAGCCGGGTTGTTCATGCCAAAAGACTTGGAAATCAAGTGCTACAGCTAAAAGGAAATTCCTGAAGGCAAACTTTCGTTTCTTAGAAGAAACAGCAAAAGATTATTTGTGTCAAAAGTTAAAACTTGATCGGATTTGTTTGGGTGAAAAACTGAAATCATTCATGGATGAGAGGCCTGCGACCAAGTGCTTTCACCTCGCTACGGCTCTATCCCACAAACAATAACTGAACAATAATAACAAAACCCGGCTCAGTTTTTATGGTAGGAAGAAGCAGGTCAAATTCAGTGGAACAAATTACTCTGCGAGTTCCTTCTTTGGACCCACGGTTTGCTATTTTTATCGATCTGTGTTCGTGTGATTTTCAAGCGGTAGAAAGCTTCACAGTGCAGCTACAGGTGAATTTGTTAGTTTGCTCATGAATTAATCTTGTATTTTCTCTTAATTACATGTTATAATAATAATCAACTTTTCTTGTTTTGTCTGATTTGTAAGTTAAGAGACAGGTGAATTGTTTGTTTGTTTGTTTTGCTCACGGGTGAGTGTTTTTACTCCAGGCCGCCGGGCTGACTGTTTTATATTTACGAAGCGCCTTAATAGTTTTAAGAAAATTTTGCCCTCTATGTTATAAACACGTAATCCCAATGAGTCCTCGTAGAATTAAGGATTAATTTTCACTTGCATTTTCAACGTTTCCGCAAATTGCCCTCATCGCTGTGCGACTCGGGCAATTTGCAAACTTTGAAAATACGTGTGAAAATTAATCCTTAATTCTACTCGGCCTCATGCGATTACATGTACAAATTCCACCTGAAAACAGTGGACAAATAGCCACTCTGTAGATGTGCCACTAAAATTCCATTTATTTAAATGTTTTTACACTCAAACAGTAAATAATTTACAGCTTGGTAAATATCAACCTTTATCCACCTCCACTTTGGTGAAAAATTTTGAGATATTCAATGTCCATTAATTTTGCTATTTCACTTGTAAATGTTTTAAAGTGTATATGACACAAAATCTTTTATTAGCTCATTAGGAAGAGCTTTCAAAATGATGAAGAATGGCATTTATTTTATTGCAATAGCATACTTGGTTGCCGAGTTATTCAAGATTTAGGTTTATGCAAATTAGACAACTTGTGACGTCACAAGACTGACATAAAATGAAGGGAAATCATAAAATTTGGAATATCTACGCAAATACTACATCTACAGGGTTGAAATTTTGCAGGGTTGATGTGCTGACAGAACTACACATTGTGATAGTGGCTATGATGTCACCATAGCAACGTACTCGTTACCAGACCTCTACCTTTCCAAAATGACAAATGCCTCATTTATTGCTCCACAGTCAAACAGAATTTCTTATACTTGTGCTGCGTAATGTCCATATTCCCTCACACCCACTGAATAAACATCAAGAGCAAAAAGCGCTTTTTGGGAAGGGAAACTCTGATTTTATCCTTTGGATGGTGAGGGCCTGGAGCCCATTGTGTTGCCATGGAAATGTCATAGTGGTTCATATCATGAAACTTTGTGATGAGTATAACAACTCTACAAAGTTTCAGTTCTATACAGAAAAAGGCTTACGAGATATTCCATTTTTTGTGATTTCCCTTCATTTTGTGTCAGTATTGTGACGTCAAAAGTTGTCTAATTTGCATAAGCCTAAATCTCGAATAACTCGGCAACCAAGAATGCTATCGCAATAAAAGAAATGCCACTCTTCATCATTTTGAAAGCTCTTCCTAATAAGCTAATAAAAGATTTTGTGTCATATACACTTTAATAATAATAATAATAATAATAATAATAATAATAATAATAATAATAATAATAAACATCATCATCATCATCAAAACCTAGTTTGTAATTATTACAAACTAGGTTTTGATTATAGCTTTTTGTAATATTTTAACCTTTCTGAGAAATTTCCTGTAAACAAATGAAAATCTGAATTCAGAATTCTGGTATTTTCTGCCAAAAATACAGAGCACTCAACATCATACACTTAGTCTGTAGATATAAGAATTTACATTCAAGTTTGAGGTAGAAATGTTATACAAAAGCTGTGTTTTATTTTTTTAATACCCTCATTAGGTCTTTGCAACTATTTTAAAATGTATTTAAGAATGCCAACACAGGGCAAAGTTGCAAACAGGCTTCTACAAGACAACCCAAGGAAACACTGAGAACATAAATACATAAAACAGAAGTCTCCATTGAAAATTGGCTACTATTCAACAGTAACAATATAATAAGTCCAAAGAGTAACGAATCATCAAAGTGACAATCTCAAACGTAACTTGACTTTCTGCCAAGATGGTAAGAGAGTGTAGAACATGCTTTCAACATATTGTAGTCTGCAAAGAAACTGCCCAGTGAAATTTGTCACAATTAAAATACGTTTTGTTGAGCCACAACATGTCAAATCCATATGCAAATACAGGATTTTGCCACTCAAAATTAGAGAGCACCTGAAAGTAAACAAATCTGAAAGCAGTGATGTATGCGTGAGGGTTGGCATTACTTTCCAAACTTTATGGTGCAATATCAATGTTAAGTAATTTAATTCATACCTGAGCCATTAGAGACTTGGATGAGTCCAGCCACCTGGTATTAGGAAAAGAAAAAAAAAATTAAACAACAAAGGCAAATAATGGATATAAAAAAAGTTAATTAAATGCTCTGATTGGGCTTTTCAGCATCTTGTAATAACAATGGAAAAAATATCCGTAAGTTAAAAATTTATGTTTCAGCTACCAAGGAATCTTGATGGCAGAGGACAGGATCAAAAGGATAACTACGCAACAAATGTTCTTTTTTTTTCTATTTCTCCTCAACAACAGTGCTATTCATAACCAATTAAAAGCTGGCAATATGATGGAAATAATGACAAAAGCCTTTGGGATATAATTGAATTACTGTTTGCCTCATAAGGTCCGTAACTATGGATTACATGTTGCGATCTCAACTCATTGGGTTACAAACTGTTCCTTTTAGCAAACATATTATCAGTTTCCAAAGCCAGCCTCCAAAATCCAAAATCCAAAATAATTCAGTGTAAGCACATCACATAACATTTTATGGTTACAGATGACCAAGTTCAAATACAGTGGTTTTTAATTCTGTACTTCCATGTACCTAACACATGTTATTTCTTGGAACTTATGCCGCAAAATCCTTTCAACTCATGCCCTAACTTTTAACTCTTTGAATGCAATTAATAATGCAGCAGGATTTGTGTTTTGATTTCCTAGCAATATGTACAACTTTGCTCCCTCAAATCAAATATAAAAGCTAATAATTTTATGTAGAAATTTATTGATTACACACACTCCATTGGAAAAGTGGGCACGCATTCTATTGCTACACCTTGGATTGCTAAGGATGCAATATTTGTTGAACTGCATAAAGACAAACTGTGTGAAGTGATCGAAGTCAAGGCCCTTTGTAATTACAAATAAGTGAGTAAGTGTATAATTAGCGAAATTTATCTGCATACCCTTTGTTGACAATAGCTTTCTCTTGAAGCGTTTTCGGCCTAAATAAAGAAGCAATTGCTTCTTGTGAAGGAGACACTGGACTGGTAGCTAAGGACGTTGTTTCGATCGTTCCACATGGCACATCTGAGGTGAAATTTGGATAACCGGGCGATAAAGAGCCAGGAGTCACACTGCCATTCGGTGAAGCGTAACCATGTCTTGGCAGGGAATTATAATTTGGGACTGTTAAACTGTCCTTACTTCCCCTTGTCTTGTCGTCGCTGTTAGCGGATAAATTGTCGTCCGAACTAGAAGACTGCGAAAGTCTCTTTTTTTGTTTTCCACGAAAACTTCTCCGGCCTTCTTTTTTCAATCCTTCGTATGGTTTTAGAAGAGAGAGTTCTTCGGGGTGTCTGACTCCTAATTCGGCACAAAGTTCTTGAATGGCATGGAAAACTGGTTTGGAGAAGTCCAAAGAAACGTCGACAAACTGCAAGTCCGGTAGCTGAACCCGAACTTTTTTATGAGTTGGAGTGAATTGAAGTTTAGCGTCACCTTGCACCCCGATTGTATCCAAAGTTAAGCGAGGTTTCAGAAGCCACTGCCGTTTCTGAGGCCACCACAATCCATGATCTGACCAGTCAGCCGCTATGTCTGCAAAAATAAACACGACATTCAAACAGAGATACTCGAGTAAACTTCAGTTCAAGCGTACGACAAGGAGAACCTGTTTTATTTCCATCAAGGTTAAGCAATTTGATCACAACCAAACGGTTGAATCCGTGCTTCGATCGCGAATGCTCATTTGCTTTCAAATTCCAATACACAACGTGAGTAAATACCTCAAATGTCAGCATCAACAACATCTCAACACACAACGAAACGTCACTGGGGATCTTTTTCTTCTCCTCTTGCCATCAGATAAAATCGTTTAAGTCGACATTAGCACCACACCCGTCCATAAGGCAATTGAATCACAGAGAAGCATATGAACACTTACCCAGACCTTCCACAAGGTCCAACATGAGCTTACCAACGTACGTCTCTCCATTGACTTCCACAGACTTCTCAGTGCTCAGATTTGTAATGTAAACAGACAAGTTCCACTTCGACTTCTTTCCAATGTTGCTCATGCCGGATTTTCAATTATTCTTCGCATAAAAGGTTAACTTGATATAGAACGCACTCTTGTATGTCGAACAAGCAAATGGAAACCACAAGAGAAGTTGCTGGGGATTTAGCACAGCCGTTGCAACCAAAATAACAATTGCCGACTACTTCCGGTCCTTAACTTTTCCTTTGAGCCAATTTTCCGTAAAGACCATGGCAAGACAATATTGAACGGAGCAACATTAGATTTCACAACTGCGAAAAATACAGGTACCGATCTAAAAGTTCGTGACCTTCAATATGCCGATTGTGCGTCTCGGTTTGAGTTATGGTCACGTGAAGTCACGGAACCGGTTGCGAAAGCAACTTCGGGAATGTTCGGTAATCTCCGTCTTCCCTTTCGAAACGAAGAATTAAATCATTTACATTTGACTTTGCAGAGATTGCTCAATCATCAGGAGTGTTCCGCGTGGGTTAGATAACCGATCTGTAATAAAATCATATCTGCATTTAGTCTCTATTTGGAATTTCTAGCCACGCCAACATTCTAATAATACCTTACTCCATATAGGGATCGGTATTTAAATAGCGTTCATTGATCCGGATGTGACGCCCAGATGACTCCATAAAGTGTTTGCATGCTTCTTTGTGAACTTTCAAGTACTTTCTCTTTTGCTCAGTTTTCAGCACTGGGTTTAATTGGCTGTTTACTTTGCAGTCGCGTGCCAGTATAACGTCATATATTGGAATACAATGGAAGTTGAAATTTTTAATTCCACTTTACTTGATCAGACAATGAATTATTGAAATGTTTTATTTGACCTTTCACGTGAGTTTACATTTATCCTTTGCCGTCCAACACGAAATTAGCAGGAAGTATGTTTTTGCTTTTTTGTCACCTCAAGTGATTAAATTACCGTCAATTATATATCAAAGCTAAAAAATACCGCAAGCTCATACTGATGCTTGCGGTAACCGGTTTCTAGCGGGGAATAAACGGCACGATGGGTGCGGTCCGTGGGAGCGATCACGGAAACATTTTCTTGTCTTCACAATGCGCGTTATGCGGAAATGTAACTGAAGGTAAAAACGTTTTGGAAGCTGTGGAAGAGAAATAGATAGCATTGACAATTTTTTCAAAGAAATTATTACGGCAGTAATAAATCCTTACGGCGGTATAATATAGACAAAATTGATGCATAAACTGAAACGCTCACCAAGATAGTTGACACTAGAGCCAATTGGAAGTATAAATGCGGGACGCGACGATGACATTTGATCACGAATTTTCTCCTTTTTATTCTTGTAGCCCATGAGGATTTGCTTTCCAAACCGAAATAGCGGACAATTTTTTATAAATAGTTTATGTATTTTTCAGTTTATGATAAAAGACATAAAACTTTTTGTTTTCGTCTCTTGCTAATCCGGCCAGGTCTTCAAAAGATCCGATGGAATCTCTCAAGACTCTTAATGCCTTGTCGTTGCCGGGTTTTGCCAAATTTAGTGTCATTTGAAATAAATTTTATGGGGAAGAAATGGGAAGGACAAGAAAAACGAAGAAATAAAAAGAAAGGAAAGGAGAAATGAAGCCAGAGAATATGACATGTTGGCATAAAGTGAATCAAGAGACCAACTCCAATACAGCTTTGTCTTCACGGTGCAGTATTCAGTGTTTGCTCAACCTTCGGACGTAACGGTCTTCATTACCCGAACATACTGTAAAAAAGGAAAGGCTAATTTCGCGGTTCCGGAAATATATTGTTCCAATATTTCGAAAGACACGGCTTTTCTTTCAAATTGTAACGTCTTTTGCCTTACGGTCATTTTCAGGCCGGTAGGGAAGGGGGCTGCGCCGGGTGCGCCTGCACCCGGGGCCCCCGTCCCTTCCGGCGGTCCTTAGCACCACTGGATGGATACACTTGTTGCAATCCTTGTTGCAGCATTAAGTAAAATTCGTGTCAGCGGAAGGGTTTTGAGCCGTTTTTCCCTCGGGGGAGAGGGGTGCGGGTACTCCCATAATGTTTAGCTGGGGCGGGGTGTGCTGGGACTCTGAGAACCTTAACCTATACTAGACCATGTTAACCTTTATTTTGCAACCCTACTCTAGATTAAACACCGAAAATCCCTACCCTATCCTAGACCTTAATGTTAACGGGACTACGTAAAGTTTGTTGTAATGACCCCCCGTACTGCCCGCCGTACCGATTATTAAATGTCATTTACCGGGAAACTTTCTCAGACTAAATTCTTCAAGCAACTGATTAGTTTCGCGGAAAATGATACCCTATTCTAGACCAAAGCTCTCCGATTTCTATACCCTATTCGAGAAAATGAAAACCATACCCTTCACAGCGGCACATACCTATATAGCTTATATATGGGAGTACCCCCCTCGGGGCGGGGGGAGGTTGAATTACTTTAGTGTTCGTGACAAAATGAAAGATGACCGAATGGAAGATTCTCCGAGTATGTTCATTGTGTCAAAAAACACACTGACAGCAACAACAACGACAGACTAAACTGAATATGCATACAAGGGAGGTCTTGATAATTTGTTAATAACAATGACAAAGCAAAACAAAAAAGTGTACTCATGAGAAAAGGCAAATTCTCTGCTGGATTTCAATCCATTGTCGAGAGAAGGTGTCAGCGGTTTGATATAGTACACCTCTTTCTACAGGACAAGATTCCAGCTGTGATCGCAGAATCTTCCAACTCGTCGAATCTTTTCCTGTAAAAAGAAGCGTACTTTATCAAACACTTAAACACCTTCTCTCAACAATGGATTGAAGTCCAGCAGAATTTTGTCTTTTCTCACAAGTACCTTGTATGCATATTTTTAGTCTGATGATGGGGTAGTTCGTACCGAAATGTAACCTGTTTCCAACTTAGTTATTTTTTCTTTTTTTTTTTTTTTTTTTGTCATTTCTTGTCAAAATATATTGACACAATGAACATACTCGGGCTATCTTTCATTCTCTATGTGCTGAAGTTATCAACAGGTATTGGGTTTTGCAAGATGACAGAAACCGGCAAATACTTCGATCGTCATAGCGGTTACCATGGCAAAAACAATGTCACACAAATTTCAGTTTTTGCAAATTATTCGGTGACCTAACGTTTTTTTTTTTTTAACAAATTGCGTTAATACTAAATCCTTAAATTCTCTGCCCGTACAACAAAAAGGTATCCAGTCGATAAATAGATCGATCTGTCGATCGACCAACCAACCAACCAACCAACCAACCAATCAATCAACCAACCAATCAATCAATCAATCAATCAATCAATCAATCAATCAATCAATCAATCAATCAATCAATCAATCAATCAATCAATCAATCAATCAATCAAATGCATGTATTTGGTTTTATCAACTGAGTGGATGACGTAATTTGACAATCGTAAAGAGATTTGAAGTCGCACACTGAATGTTCCGTGCATGAAAAAAATGCCTCAGTACAGTACTGAGAAGGACTGTTAAAACTGGACTGTCAAAACTTGAAGATGAGGACACGAACGCTTACTTGTCAATACATTTCACTTGTCTTTACTGGAAAATAACCAGTTTTATATTCTTTGGAAGGAAAGCAATAGTGTCTCAGCAAGTTTTGAAGATTGTAACGATTTCGATCCCGACATCAATTAACGCTGCAAATCGATATTAAAAACTTATCGACAACCGAATTTTTTCGTCAATCGTGTGGAGTCTTTAGGCTTTTATGACTAACCTGGAGATTAACCTATAGAAAAATAATTCGGATAGCTCACCCACCGCGGGAGGATGAGAGACCCTAAGAACGAGTTGGAATAAAATCTCTTTTCAAATTCATTCTGCTAAGTGCAAACCTCGATGTCAAGTGCCCATGAACGTCACAAAACCGGAACTTGCCATAGGTTACACGTGGGCAGTGGGGTTGGGCATGCAAACAGGAACTTGACCGGAACAAAAAGAGATTCATACATGTGCAAATCACAAGAGCAACATACAGATGCAGTTAACGTTTAGTTTAGATTTTATGGACACGACAAGTAGCGATTTACAAGATTTAAACTTTGTAAGTAATTTGTATTGAGCCTTTCTTCTTAGCCCTTTTATGCACAAAGCAAATTACTTCATCTGATGATCTCATCTGTGTGACAAACAAAATGCAATCACATGTTAACGTGCCTGATCACTTATAGAATGTCTTAACGAATTTTTTTTTTTTTTAATGTCGAGGTACAACTGTTATGTATTCTGTTTGGTAAATTATTAGGACTTCTGATTATGATCGCCTCTTCATATAACTCCAAATGAAATTATCTTTTCTTATCAAATTCCTATTCTTTGCTTCATTGATTTGAGGCCCACGGATTTATTTTGTCATGGTCCAAGTCCAGGCGAGGTGGCGGTCGAGCTGTACTTTTTGTACCTTACTCTGACCTTGCTACAGAACAATCACACAAATGGATTTATGTTGTATTTGGGCTCCGTTCGGGGAAACATTTTCAATCTTCGTTCGCGTTTAATCGAAGTAAATCATGCTTGTTTGCTTCATTTCACATATAGTGCAGCACATTTAACAAACAGGAAAACTCGTGACTGAGAAAGTTCCTAGTCGAAAATTTTAAGCAGCAAACGTCACTTACTGTTTTACTTACTGTTGCTGTCTTTGCATAGATAGTAGCTTACGTCATGTTTAAATAAATCGAGAATACTTTTTATCGATCTTACGGTGAAAGGGAAATGTCAGCCGATGCGCCTCTTTTAAACACTAAACATGAAATATTGCGAGAAACTCATGGGTGGATCCAGTGGAAAAAACCAATCATGATTACTTCGTTCTTTAACGTCTCGATCAGACTCTATTTTTTGGTTAATCTAGAAGTCCTTTGTACGCTTGGTCACGTGATAAATCCGCCATTTTGAGCATGGGGCAAAAGGGCACAAATTCAGTACAGTGTTTGTGTGGGAAGGGCGGAAACTCGACGTCATAAAATTTCCATAACATTTGAAATCTGAACAAACAGTGAATTGTAAACTTAAGATACTAGGCACAAGGTTCTGTTTAGATTTGAGGGCTGTAGCTCTGCTGGAAATCGTTTAGTCGCGTTTTTTGTCTGTGAAACACCGTCAAAGTGCGCGCGGACTGCGAGAAAAATTTACAGACAAATGCGTGGAAAATACACAACGCCATTACACGATATTTACCTACCTACTCCCCTTGGATTTAAACATAAAACTATCCGAGAACGAATTCCGGTTTTCTTTTTGGCACTTAAACACTGTATTTTATGCGCTGTTTTGCCCCGTTTTCCAAATCAGGTGGATCCAGAGGCACAATGTAGCGGTTCGTTTCTGAATACGTGTTCGGAATTGTGATTAATTCAGTTTTATGGAGACACTAGCATTTTAATTCGTGAAAAGTCACCTCAAAGTTTCGTAACATCGGCAATTAAGTTATAATTTCTTTTTGTTTTTTTGTGTTCAAATAAAAGATTCAGTTCGCAAAAACTTTCTGCAACGTGAATACATGTATTCAGTTAAAAGCAGATCAAACTGTGTTCGCTTTCCTAAACTACATTTTACGTAATTTACTTAAATTTCTCAGTGGAGTGCCCCTGCAGTGCAGTTAACAACACTCAGTTTGAGATTTTTAATTACTTGCATTTGACTTTGAATCATGATGATGATAATGATAAATCTTATGATTTCTCAGCTCGGAAAACGTTAAGTAATAAATCTACTTTACCATTGCAGCTCAAAGCAAGTGAAGCGTTAAGTGACAGCAATGGAGCAGCCGTAAGCCATTCAAGGAGGCAAGAAGGCACTAATATCCCTGATGCCAAACAATCAAGTGACACATCGGGCATTAAACACGAGCTCAAGAATGTAATCAAGAGCAAACGACTTGCAAAAGGACTGGACGATCTTCAGCTCCCGACAAATTCTGCTGATAACAAACCAACGACAGAAGAGGTAAGCACCCAAGCGAGACTTGATCATTACACAATATAATTAAATGTCCTTTTCCAATGACAGACGTACACATTCAACACTGGTATGAAGTCTTTTTACTGGAAAGCAATTAGTTTGCAAGTTGGGACTGACCTGGGGTCTGGACAAGTGTTTGCAATTCAGTGACAAAAGATCTGAACTTTAGAAAAGTAGCGATCGTTTACGAAAAAACACATCGTGGCATTGGATCCATCCAAATGATTAAAAATAGTTAAAAATTGTCCATTTCATTGCTTTAGGGGTATAGCTTATTAAATAAAGTCCGGGGAAAAGTTAAATAAAAAATTTAAACGTTCATGGGTTCGGTGCCTGCAACATGATAAATATTTATTAAAAACATGTACGACACTAAAAGTTTTCAATTAAGGAAGGAAGGAAGGAAGCAGTGGAAGAAGGTAAAAAGGAAGGAAGGAAAAGTTTATTTAACGTTGGTAACGTAGGGAGTGGTCACTCCTGAGCAAGGTGCTTATGCTGAAATTTTCATATTATATATTTGTAGGATGTAAATACGTGTAATGACAAATCTATTTTTGTTCTATTCAACCAATCATCGTCTTTTCCGATTTTATCGGGATATTCTCGGGAGAAAGAAGAATTGGCGAAAGGTAGTAAAATAATCAAGCTGAGTCAGTTTTTGTGCCGGCACACGAAATGTTAGTGGGAACAATTCTGAAAACAGAAAACATTTTTCATCAGTTAACAGAGGAAGAAGAAGAAAAACGACGACTGAGGAGAGAAAGAAACAAAGTTGCTGCCTCCAAGTGCCGAGAAAGGAAAAAGTTAAAAATGGAACGCCTTAGCCAGGTAATGTACGATACTGCTCTACAATTGATATTTGATTTCTTCATGTTGACAACTTGAATCATTTTCAGGAGGCTGAAGACCTGAAAGAAGAAAATACGGCTCTGACGACGGACATTCGAGGCCTTCAGCAGGAAAAAGACAACCTAATAAGCAAGTTGCGCAACCACCACTGTGTTTTGACAGCAACCAGCCTGAACTCGACCTACGACATACGGCAAGAAGAAAATGAGAAAGTTTTGGAATAGTGTCTTGTTTCTGATCTCATGTCTCGGTATTTTGAGCGAAACGACGGCACTGTTTGAAGAAGATTCCGTATTACACGTTTGTATCAACTTTTTGTACAAACATACCATGTAACAGTTCCTTGTACCAAACACAGTACAAATGTTCAAATGTCTACGGTGTGATTTGGACGTTTGTCCACAAGGCAGTCATTTTATGTGTTAAACTTGATGTAAACGCGTGGGAAATTTGAGAGACTGGTGAGAATAACAAGCTTTATTATCACAACATAGCATTTTAGAGTGCACAAAAGCTCCAAAACTAGAGATGGTGTTACACCTTACCAGAACGCGCTCAACGAAGACATTGTTTCAAAGAAGTAGCAAACTGCCATATCAGCAGAAAGTTGTGTAACAAAGCTAGGAATTTTAAGTTATTTTTTTTCAATTTTTGGAGACTTTCCAAGTACCTTTTTGTATTACGGCTGTATAAGTTACGGGAATCATTAGCAAAATAAAGCTGTAATTTCATGTAAGGGCGATTACTTACTTATATAAAGATCTAAAGGATAGGATAACTGACAGAACATTAACAGAAAACTCTAAGCTCACTTCTTATGTAAGTTACAAGATTGACTAAATGAGTCATCATAAGTAAGCGAAAACTCCTTTGATAAGGGAATCAACATGCATTGGCTGATTCTTATCCAGATTTGGCGTTACCGATATTTCGAATTACTAGGTCATTTCATATCAAAACTATTTCCGGGGAAAATATTGGATGTTGCGTTTTTTCAATATGGCCTTTTTATAGCTTGACGACAATCTCCACACCATTTTTGAAAGAAAATGTCGTCAAGAGACAGTGAAGGCCGGCTTAGCTTTGCACAGCAGAGGCTCTCTCGATGTGCTCGTAACCAGACTTCAGCAGAAAACGAAAATGCTTGTTTTCAGACAATCCAGTACTTCTCAGTTCTTCTGCTTCGAATAAAGATTCTAGTGAAGGCAAAAATTCTTGCAATTCATCACCTAGAAAACAGACAGAAACAACCGAAAAAAAAAATAAACATCAAAAGTCTGTTAACACTGTCAAAAGAAATCAGATCGATTGTAGGAGACTGCAATTTACGAGAACAGTCAAACAGCGAGCAAAGTTGAATAGTGCGACACGAATTCCTGTCGCTTGTTAATCAGTGCAGCGAACAATTCCTGATATGGCAAAGTGTAACTACAGAGGGTTCTCCTTCACGTAAATTAACAGATACAAGTGCAGCAATTATTCAAAGTAACTTACAACAAAAAGAAAACAAAACAAAAATGTCCAATGCGTAAGGGAGGGGAGGGTGGGGGTAATGAGAAGCACGCTGGGGTGTCTCAACTGGAGTTACCTCTTGGCTGTGGTTACCGTCCTTTGTTTGGTATTTTATGATAAAATATTCATCCTTTATTTCATGATAATCAAAAGCTACGTCACCCAATGTTGGTTTTCAAACTGGTCCTCTGCATACAGATAAAAATGTTACAGAAAACCCTCAACCAAGTTAATCCACACCAGAGAATCACGTACCTTGATTATAAGCCAGTTCAACAGTTCTGAAGAAAACAGTATTTGTTGCTGCTAACAGAGGGTCTTTAGCCGGAATTGATGACCAACTGCAGACACAATATTCAAATGTTATTCTTAATTAAAAGGTACTTTAGCTTCAGCGCCTCAATACTTGTTTGTAACCATTTAATTGGACGGAAATTCCACATATCCAGCAACGATTTGCTGAAATGTTGAACCAAGTGTTTATGATTATCAACAACCTTATCTTTCTAAAATTATCAAATAGCCACGAATGTGAATTGGATATGAACAGACAAAAGGAGTGATATCTGATCCTACACATCATGACACCTTCCTAAAGAACGTCGGATCGACGAGAATAAGTTTTAATTGAAGGGCGCGTTTAGTTGAGAAAATAAGGTACTTCAAGTTTTCCACAAACCTAGCTCCCCACCGAACGCCCGAGACTTGACTTACATCGACAGAAATTCTGTTAGTTGTGTTGTCTGTCCGCCTGCATTTTGGAGTAATTTTCCTTTGCAGTTTTCTTCATCGTTTGAACAAGTATTTTAATTTTTACTAGTTCAGGAGAGGGACGGAGAGAGGGAAGCTATATATATTTTTTCAACATTCTACTCATGATCAGGGGTTCTCTTACTCGTCTCTAAGAAGAGCTTTGCACCAAATGTGAAGCTTGAGAGCTGCCTCATCCAATGGATAACGACCAGTCTGTTTAAAGACGAACAAAAACGAGTTTTTAAGAAAATAAAAACACTTTGAAACGCCAGTTGACATTTCTAGACGGATTTATTGCATAAATGTCAGAAAAGTTTGGTATTTCTGGGATACACTTAACAATGCCATTTGAACCCGTGTCCGTGTATGGGAGGGAGAGGAGCTTAATAGAAGGGGAGGGGATGAGTGGGTGGGTCGGTTATCACAAACATTCTCTTTGTGGAATACAAGTTATAGAGCACTCTGTCCAATTCCTTTTACCCCTCTCATAATTCAAATTTAAGCGCGTTACTAGTTGTTGGTGTTGTTATTGGAATGATTTACTGGGACTTTTTGCTAGCGTTTTTGGGGTGGGGGGGGGGGGGGGAGGGTGGTTTCATATACATTCCACATTCCAAGCGACTACAGTGCGAAGGACAAATTGAGCCGATAGTGTTGAAGCAACAGCGAATAGTTCTTTAGATTTTAGTTGGTACACTATCAACAAGTGACATGGATGATATCTTTGTTGTAACTACAAACAAACAATCAAACAGGCAAAGAACAAACAGAATAACAACAACAAATGATTACCGATACGGCAAGATGAAGAATATCCAGAGCTCTTTTGAAATCGTACTCGTTTGCTCCCGGGTTCTGATCTCCAATATGTAGCTGCAAATGTCATCAGTATACATTAACCATTGCAGTTTTTTAAAATTAACTTACATCTAGGATTTCTGCACTGACAAGTAAAACGTCTATGTTTGTCACATCACTACACTTTTTAACAGTAGCAGATCGAAGCGTAGTTTGTTGCAAAATAAGTTATTCCAACACTTAAATTCTTACTTGTCAGTCTAGTGGAGATTCGAACTATTAAGAAAAGTCCGGTTGTTCGAAAGCCGATTAACTCTAATCCCCGATTAAAAATTAACCGAGGTTTTCATCTCGCTTATTAAAAATGTTTTAAGAGCTAACTTTCAGCAAATGGCAAAGAAAAGTCGAAGTCAAAACTTAGAGGCAAAAATCTTCTCGAAGAATCTTTATTGATTAGTAGTTAAACTCTACTCAAAGTTCACGTTAACCCAGGATTAGCTTAATCGGGCTTTGAACAACTGGGCCCCGGGTTGTTTTGTTTGTAGGTGTCCCAGGCAGGAACTTTCCGTACATTTATGTTGAAGTATTGCAGCTTTTTATACCCATAAAGAAAGAAATAACAAGAAATCCCGTATCGCTATCCTTGCAAGGAAAACTGGAAAAAAATAAGAAAGAAGAAAACTACCTCAATGAGCTGAGCGGGTGACAGGGGAGCCATATACTCTACATCTAAACCAGCTTGCTAAAAACATAAAAATATATAATTAAAATATGATGTGAGCTGAGAATGATGTGTTATTCAGTAATGACACAGGCAAACTGGGAAAAAGAAATTCCAAGTACTAACACTAATTACATTACTGTTACGATTACAACAGTTCACAACTCTACACCTTCGGATTACTAGTTCGGATGCTCTACCACTGAGCTACAAGAGACTCGTGGGAGCTAAGGCCATTAAACTTGGTTCACGGGACAAAAAACCTGCATACTGCTAGGATTAGAATGGAATGATATGAGCTGAACTCTACACAGTTATTCTCAACTAGCAGACGTTTTCAGCGGCCATCACACCAAAGCTAAGGCCGCGACTGTGAGTGGACGGTTCTTGGATAGACTGTTCAGAGAAACGTTGCTCTCTCACACGCTTGGCCTCCCACCAATTGTCATAAATATTCTTGACCAACAACAAACAGAACGCGAGATATTCAAGGAAAATGAGTGGTTTAACTAAATTTTTCTACCTTCAAGCACACTCGGTTTTATAAGCAGAGATAAATTTATTGTGAGCATACTGACTAATAGCCATGACCAAGAGCTTATACTTCTGCAGGCTTCATCGCGTTGGTGCAATGCAGATCCTATGCTATCACAATGCATGTATCTGTTAAAAATATGTATTAATTTCTGATTAACAAGAAAACTGTTTTCACTTGTAAAACAACAGACGGAAGTGTCTCCTGATGCAGTATGATGTCTTGCTCAGTTATGAGTTCTGAAATAAATAAACAAATAAATAAATAAATAAATAAATAAATAAATAAATAAATAAATAAATAAATAAATAAATAAATAAATAAGTCAGTCAGTCAGTCAGTCAGTCAGTCAGTCAGTCAGTCAGTCAGTCAGCAAGTAAGTAAGTAAGTAAGTAAGTAAGTAAATAAATAAATAACTTCAGACAGCTAGACAGATGCAGGGACGAATAAATAAATGGACACTAGTCCATTCAGCTCAGTTTATTCACAGATCAAGACATGTTAACTGCTGAATCCAACCCACTAACGGTGAATGCGTTAATTGGAGAGGCAAATCACAGTGATTCAAAGAAAAAAAGAGAAATTAATATATCCTAGTAGAGGAGAAAGCACTCCGTAGAAAGTGCTAATTATCCACCCCCCCTCCCTTCCCCCTCCCCCCCCCCCCCCCACAGCACCACACCTCATTCATCTCATTCCTTGACATTTCACCACTTACCTTCCAGCTTGGCTCCATCATTTCCATCTGATGCTAGGAGAGCCAACTTACTGAGACTCAGCAGTGTCTGTCAAGTGAAGCAAAACAAAAGTTACCCTGCTATGTTTTATTCACTTCATCAAAACTGAGAAAGTGATGACATATTGAACCCTATCACCTTCTTTTTTCCCAGGTAAGAAGCTTCCTTGAAGGCTAAACCTTTCAATGTCTCATGTGCCTGCAAACGAAAAGACATTATATTGTCACTTGTCCACATTTCTAACTGCGGGCAAATTTGCTGTTCACCTGATAGAAAGATTTTGTTTGAATATCGTGTAGCCAGCTGAGGTGATGATGTGACGAAAGAAAACGCGCTAAATCCCCATGTTGTGGTTCAGGTATTGTCATCAACTTATGACGTTCCCCTACAGAAAAATATTAAAAAAAATTAGAATTGACAGACGGAACGTCAATCCCAGAAAAAGTGACAGACAAGGAACAACATCTTAATTCAACAACTTGAAGACTGTACTATTGTCTCTGTCAGCAACGTTGTATTTTGGGGTGTAAAAGGTTCCAGCAAAAAACGTATTCTCTAAGACCAAAACACCCCAAACCACATCCTTATTCAAAAACTAACACATGAAGACAGGAATCTTGATCTTCTATTACACGGAAAAAATTAAAACATCGAGTCACATGTATCATTCTATCATTATCCAATGTCAGCTAATTTTTATCCTACGCTATTCTCCTTATAATACTTTGATAACCCTACTCTTAAATTGTCATAAATAAATTTGAAAATTGACTTATGTTAATATCCTAGTTAAATGTTTCATTTGCCAAACATAATAGCCTATCTAGATTACTGTACCGCTCAAGTGTCAGTAGTAAGATACCTTTATCCATGTACCACTTAAACAAGTAGTCTGAGAAACCCTGAAATAAAGGCATAAAACAGTGTGTAAAAAAGCCAGTAAAAACAATTTATAACTTCTATTTTTTACATTCCCTGCACATGATTGTACTGAGTACAAAACAAGGTAAGCTACCCTCTCCAATTACGAACCTGGGTGAAGAGAGATAATGTTAAGCAAAGGATAAGGCTTCTTATGAATCTGGCCTTAGGCTTCCAATGCCAGTTAGATCTCACGTCTTTGCTCTATTAAAGTGCACCTAACCCCCCAATTTTTTTTCGCTTAAATAAATCGAAACGCACTGAACCTTTTTGCACCTTTTTACAACCAACCCACCTGGCGAGTGAACTGAGTCATGTATCGCTGTAAGGTATCTTGATCACCGCTTGATTCACAAAGCTCAATCAATACTCCAAAGTCATGATACTTCTCTGCAAGGGATGCTGCATGCGTCCGCTGGCCTAAATGGACTGATCAAATCATTACTTGTTAGAATTGTTGTGAGAAAGGTGGTTGTCGTTCATGGTGGCAGATACAGCAATACTAAAGTGTGTTATGGTTAGTCTCTCCCAGATCCTCTTATCTCCTTCCCTCCTTACCCACTTTCGTCTTGACCGATGCTTCCTGAATGGATACATTAGCTCAGGTAGTCCCCGATTGGTCCTTTCTCAGATGTCAACATCTAAGAACCATTCCAGTTATCTAGACGAACTGTCCTAGCTAAGTTTCACCTTTTCGCTGTTTACGTCAAAACTAGTATCAAGTATACAAGTCATACTGTAACCTTTGTTTCATCATTATTATCAACCTTGTGGAGATTGTAAGCTCTTGTCAGTACAGGCTTTCTTTGAGCTCAACAAATATAGTAAACACCCACATTTAAGAACCTACTTTTTGAAGGTCAGCCTGGATAAGGCTTCATATATTTATTGTAAGGTTCTTCTATAACAGGTGTCTAAAATGACGGATTTCAGCCTGGAGGTTCTTAGTCCACTCGTTCTTTCATGCGGGTGTTTACCGAGAAAATGTCAAGAGGCCGGCAAAGACATGTGCACCTGTAGGAGCTTTTGCAGCCCAAACGGAAGACTAAACTTGCTAGTAGAGATCTGACCTGCTCAACTACCTTATAATTTTAGGTAAAATCTATTTGTGGAATTGCCGCAAAAATAACCAAATCCCTCTCTTTTTGCCTTTCGAAGATGTGGTCAAGAGAAAGTATGAAATTGAAAAGCTTATAGCCTCTCAAAGAAATTTAAGTTTAAAACATTTTCAGGCAAAATGGAACCCCGTTCTAAACATCAATCCTAATTATTTTGTAAAGGAGTAAGTGCCGCCTGTTCTTTTGCTCTTTTTTTTTTCTGTTAAATAGAACTATGTAAATTATGTAATTTATATGTATATTTTTGATAATTTAAATCCCTGTATTGTCACTTTATGTAAAGTATCATGTAAATACAGAAAGTAATTGTGTAATTAGAGTACAATGTAGCGTGAGATTTGTATTTTCAGTTGTGTAGGCAGAGTATCTGTAGTATTTATAGTGTTTGTAACTGTAGTGTTTGTAATTGTAAAAAAGAGTGACAATAAACAAAAAAACAAAACAAAAAACTTGCTAGTATCAACTAAAATGCTGTACTGGGAGGTTGAATCATTTGAAAGGAGACCGAGTTGGACATAAAAGCAAACTGAAGGACTTGTTCCATTGACACTACACTGTCACATAATGAAGGTAACTCGCTGCCTGTTCCATATAAAACGTACTAGTAGAGAACAAAGGTATACAGTTGAAACACATTACCAAGTGGTAAAATAACAGCCCGTCTATCTTGTTCATACTTCTGTCTCACTTCATCATAACGATTCTCCTTTCCAGAACAGCTCCTACAACACAAAAGCCGCAACATGGTTTATCTTTCAGTTTACTGAGAAGTTTACACGGGCTGCCAAAAGTGCGGTATGTACCTTAAAGACTGAAGCTGATAAACGTATCCATCCAACAAAACATCTGCTAAATCAACCATATGTTTGACCAGCAACGACAAGTTCTGTAAAAAGAAAATCACAACAGAAAAAAATTACCGCATATACACCAAACCTCGGATCAATGTAATTAAACCAATTCAGTTTACAAAAGAAGATTCGACAAACTGATTTTCATGTTAATACCCGTTGACTTTCAATTAATCTCATTTAGTTCGTCGGATATTTTGATATTGTCCGACTAATTTTAAATTCTAAATTTCAATTTCAATTTTAAGTTCGATGTAAATACGTTTTTTTTTTCTATAGTTACTGCACATTATTTAATTTTAAATCGTGGAGCACCTGGAAACTAACAAATAGCTAAGTGTGTTTTTTCCACGTTTAATAAAGTACGTTTGTATGTATGTAAGCGAACAAACAGGAGAACCAAATACCGCAATGTAAAGCGTTGTTGTTAAGTAGTACCAGGTGGTCAGCTTGATGTCATTGTCAAGATTTCCTTTGCCCTCATTATTTAAGGTCCTTCATGTCCTTTAGTTCGGAGGTCACACGTACGTTTATTGTCAAATTTCATTGTGTTACCCATAGGCTGTTTCCATTTCCAAAGGAAAATAGTTGGACAGTTCCTTGAATATGATTTGAAACAACGAAATGAAAAACAAGATTGACCTCCTAGCACAAACCTGTTGATCATCAATTCCTTGAATGCCTCTCTCAGCTGTTAATGCCAACTACAGTCAAACAGAACACAAGATTAATACTTACATTAACAATGACTGAAAGACAATATCAAAGCACTCCTCCTTCCCATTGAGAAATAAAGACAATTTAATTTTCCTCTAATTTTCAACATCTCTTACCAACCTGTTTTAAAAGTAGCGTCCTTACTCCAGTGGGCCCCCCTGTGGCTAAGCAAAACAGTAACACAATGATTAGACCGACTACAGTGTACTTCATGTAAGATCAACAGTTAGCAACACATATTAAATCATACCAGTCCAGGGAACCAGCTCAATGTTGAATTCTGTTGAATCATTGGTCGGTTGATACATTGTGGAATTTGTCTGTCGGTAGTGCCAGGCCTCCTGGAGCACTTCCTGTGAAGTAACATGTACCATTCATCAGCGAAGACAAGTTAACCTACGAGCCAGCTTCAATACTGTGTGCAGACCAAGGTTTTCCTAACATGACTGCCAGCTTTTTGGTAACAAGAATGCTTAGCTGGGACTGAGCATCCTTAATTTTCTGGCAATTTGAGAATGAAAACATTGTCAAAGATTTTAAAAGAAAACTGACAACAGTTTTGTTTTTTAAAGACAAGTTTCGACAGCTCTTCTGTCATCTTCAGTTTTAAATTGTAAAGTACAAGGTTGAATGTATAATAAGAACATGTGACATTGTATGACTATCAAGAGAGCTGCAAATTTACATAATGCAATTATTGGTTTAAAGTAGGTTGTTCCCGTTGGATATGAATAGCTTCTTTTAACTTGCCTGTTGCTATTCAGACCTATTGGATGTGACCTGGATAGAGAATTTACTATATGCTGGAACTAATCAAAAAAACTACACTCTAAACTATATGTATGATATGTAGTATGTGTATTCTAACATTTTGGGCTCACCTTCCAAAATAAGTGGAAAGAACAAAGATATCCTAACTATACGTCACTATCGGCATGTTCTTTAACTTCTTCTTAAAATTTTGGCAATTCCCAGCCTCAATGTTCTTATAAAAAGAGCAAGTGTCCACTGAATTCTTCTCCTTTTTCTGTTTTGGTTTTGTAACACTTATAGATTGCAAACTGCACTAACTTACTGATCAATTCATGACAGAGATTCATTGCCTGGGTGAGTGAAAGAGTGAATCTGGTCTGCGTATAACAATGAGGTTCACTTTGTTAGAAATAATCACGTTAAATAGTCCTGTCAGGTTTCCCTCCCTCCATACGCTAACGCCTACCCCTGAAGCAGTAACTAAAGACAAACCCTGAATTGAATAAAATTTCCCCATATCCTGTACATTATCAGTGCTGCAGGTCAACTGCATGTGTTTGTAGTGGCTGTTTACTGTGGCAAAATCCTTAGACGAAATTCGGCAAAAAATTAAGGAGATAAAAATAAACACTCACTGAGCACTTCAAGTATTTACGATTTTGAATTCCTATTTACATGACAAAACAAATGTACTAAACTAACTGTACAAAGTAAGCTGCTACAGTTAGTTACATTGATGGCTGCAGGTATTTGTCCAGTTCGTTCGCACCAAAAAAAGAGGCCACAGACCTGTCCAGTGTCTTTCAATTGGCTGCAATTCTATCAATTCAGGCATACCAAGACATGTATTTGCTAACTTAGGTTCATTTATTTCCTACAATACCATCAGTAGAACAGGACTATTGATTCCAGCCTGTGTGTTGAGGCCAGCCTCTGATGACTGATTTGATTACCAGTTAGTAGTCTGTTAGCAGACTGTTGGTCAATATTTGAGAGTTATAGATCACCAAGGCCCGGTTCAGACGCCGAATTTTTCATGAGCCGAATCTAATACCTTGAATTAAGTACCTGAAACGTTTGGCGTCTGAATCAGTTGAGAATGGCTGCTTCAATTTGGAACGGCTCAGCCGTTCTTCCCGCCTGGCTCAGCCGGGAATTTCGGCTTTGGAACAGTTTTGATTCAGACGCCGAACTTTTCATGAGCTGAACCTAATACATAAATTATTATATCGTATTTCAGATACAGTCACTCGTAGAGAGCATGTTTTGCTTCAAGTAAATTAAATTCGGCTAATTAAGTTCGGCGTCTGAATCAAAAGGCGGGATTTTCGTGATTTGGGCCGACCTTAATTTGAGTTAAGTTCGGCTCCTGAAAAGTTCGGCGTCTGAACTGGGCCTAACAAATGAATTAATAGCTCACCTGCATTATTGTATTTACAGCCAGAATTGTTTGAAGTGAAGATGAAGATGGTCTCTGTTTCCCCAATACTCCTTCTTCATAATCCAACAAACATTCAAAGATGTCAGAAATCCTAGAAACCTAGCAGACAGATTGGGTTTTCTGTAAGCTCATCTGCGCCACTTAATATGTTTGTTTTCAATTCTAACAGCAACGGACAAATTTTTCCTTAGCAGACAACAGCAGTTAACAGTCACACCCATCCCAAAACATTTCACCCTAAGTTGACATACCATATATCTTATTACATGTAGATGTTTTCGTGTGTAGTATTGCTCTACATTTTTAAAGCTGTTTGTATTTTGACAAGCCTGAAAAATAGGGCCAAAATCATAAAAATATACAGTGAATATCCCATGAAACAAAACATTTTATAAGAGATTTGTTGTCCAACTGAAGCTTATATGTGAGCGCATTAGAAAACCGATTTTTTTTACTGTACGAATATTGCACCACATCCGTACTTGTACTAAGTACAGTTGGATAATACAGTCTCTTATTACACTTGTTAAGTTGAGTAAGTCGGTGACATTACTGTGAAATTCTCTCTGTTGGATTCCGGGGCAACAAAGTCAAATCATGACCAATTTTACCAGCTATGATAACTTATAGCAACTGAATTCTATGCCATTTGCAATTTGGAAGATAAAGATAAAAACAGTTTGAAAGCTATGGCACATGAAGATCCATCTGCCATATATGAATACGTCTTGCGGGGGATTTAGTGTAAAGGAAACATACATGTATGACGCACAATCCGACTTTGTGATTTCAAATGTTATCTTCTCTTCAAAAATCTCAATGGCGGGAATTCAGTTTCATGAAATTTTATCAATTTTCAGCTGATCACTATCATTATCTGTTGTAGTTCTGATATCTCATCTGAAGCTGAATGACATTCACCACTACTCAACTTCTCAAACAAAGGTCCTTTGTAAATGTTGTAAAATAGCAGCAGAGAACGCAGGAACTTGTAACACACTCTTCCCATGCATATCACAACTTGAGCATTGAAAACTTTTTTTCAAAAAAATGAAGGCTTGTATTTTCATGTACTTACTTCTCTGAAGAACAGATCGTGTTCAGTAAGACCTCTGACCTGTGACTTCAACTGCCGTTTCTTAATAACAAGTCGAATACCTTCATCAAGTGCTTCCTGATATCTAGTCAAACAACAACCATAATGGTAGCAGAAAAAGTAGTAGTAATGATAATAATAATAATAATAATAACAATAACAATAACAATAACAATAACAATAATGATGATGGTGATGATGATTATAGTCATTAAAAATGAAAAGAAACACACGGTGGTGAAGACTGAACTGGAATTTAACTTAAACAATGTATAAGACTCACATTTCGTTGACCTTGCACAAAGCCACAGCTGCACTAAGCTTCTCTGCATGTTCACAGATCAGATGACATGTTAAAGATGACTTTTCATTAGAGGTCACAACACCAAGCTGTAGAGGATGTAAGACATACATGTAAATGGGACATGAACACAGGGCAAGGGGTCATGCTATTCAGTACAGACATTACATTAAGATGGCTCTTGAACTAAATGGACTTTTTTATTGGCTTACATGTATGGCTTAAGCTTTAAATTGGATGAAGTCAAGCAAGGCACAAATTGTTATTATTTTTTTGTTCTCTGTTGCAACCCAAGTATCAAGACAAAAATAATACAGAACCATGTTTAGCGCATGCAGATTACCAGTCTGTTTGCCAACATAGAGCTGCCTGTTTGATGACAGTATGAAAATAGCAATTTCAATTATTGTCGACAACATTAGATACAAGTAGCATGGGCAAGGTTGATTTCTGTTGGCTGATAGTTAGTGATACTCCGTGACTAAATGCTTTCACATGGAACTTTGATAAAAGCAGGTTATTTCTAGCTTTGTTCATGCCCGAGTTCTTAGGGCAGCACCTGCATAGCCAATCAATTGGTTAATTTTGCCAATACTTGGTCCCTGGGTTATACTAAACTTGAATAAACCTCTGAAATGGCAGGTGATCATAAACAAAGCACAAAATTGTTATTGAGTGCATATTTGTTAAAGATCACCTACAGTTATCACAATACACTAAACTCTACAAGTTATGAAAAAAAATGCACATATTTCACAAATAATAAATTTCTAACCTGGTCCCATAAGCCAACACCTTTTAAAAAGTCAAGCATGAAGGTGTGAGCTTTTAATTTGTCTTCCAGTTGATGAAGGATGATAAGTGAAGTTGATCCTGATATCCCACCTGTTATTAGATGGACTTTTCAGTGGTAGACATAGTAATGATACAAGTAAACCCAGTAGTTTAGATTGCACATCTAAATACATCAAACACAAAAAGGCTAAACTTCTAACAGGTGGGAGGAATACCAGTTGACTATATGTTACGAGCATGGTCAAGGAGTAACTAAGCTTGAACCTAAAATCTAATATTTGAGTATGAAACAACTGCAGCTATTGACTCCAGATCTTAAGACGTTTTCCCTGGGTCATGCTGGATTTCAAGCCTTCTGCCCTAACTACTCAGAGATGCTGTCTCCTTGGTTAGTCAGTAGTGTCACTTATGTAAAGAAGAACGTTAAGAAACTCTTATGTTGTCATTCAAGCTTGAATATCCAACCTTATTGCTACAAAACATCTTTATCTGAGCAAGTGCGACTACAAAGGGGAACTCACACTGCAAAAAACCTATTATCCTCAGATCTCTGCTCCCCTGAAAGATTGTGGGAAAGATCTGTTCTAAGCAAAAGTAGATAAACAAAATGTCTCAGGGAACAACTGCAATGTAATACCTAATATCAAGGACAACTATTCAAGGTGATTGAGTGAACAAGTCTTTAGATAAATACTGACTCACACACCGCCCTATGAAAGCTCTGTAGTGTGTTCTGTAAGTTGTATCAATAGACTAACCTGCAGGAATGGACTCTGCCCAGCGTGGATCTGACACTGGGAAATCATCAATCAACTCTTGGCTAAGCATGAGCACAGCATTGTCTAACTCGGCACCTGATGCAAAGACTTGGTCACAGATACTCTGAGCATCATCCTGCAGATTACATAACGAATGTTCTTTGTGGTTTATATTAGAAATTAAAATTTTAAAACTCTGTTGTTGGCCTATTACTATTTGGTCTCAAACCCTTGGTGTCAAAAACAGTTCACATCTATTTTACTTTATGCCAGAGCCCATTTCAGCCCCATTAAAGATATATTATTGTAATAGAACCAAAATATATATTAAACCCTCTCACTCCCAAGAGTGCCATATGGCACAAGAAGTCATTACGCACTCAATATTGGGTCAATCTGTATCAAATTTGGACACCAAACAGATCTTGGAGAGATCTGCACAATGGAAGCATAAAATCGTACCCCCCTCCTTCATAAGACATGATTAACCACCCCTCAATTTTTTGTAACTTTTTCCTCTTACACTTTTAGGACCAAGTCACCATTTAACAAGAAACTATGTGCTGAGATATGCAAATTAAGCTATAGTTTAGGGGTATACCCAGTGTATACGAGAAGTGAGATGTATTTTAAGGTTTTTATTTTCTCTTTTTAAACACTTTTCATTCTTTTCTGTTATGTCCTTTGTTTTAGCTGGAATGATTCATACAATGCCCAAGAGAAAACCTTTTAATTGGTGTATTACAGTTGGTGCAGGAGTTCACAGTTGTCATTTTACAAAAATACGACATTTCCCATGGGAGTGAAAGGGTTAAATTTTAAAGTGTTAATATTGTTCCCAAAGGAACATTTACCACAAACTTCAAAGGAAAGTAAAGTAAAGTAAAGTAAAGAAAATCAGCTGCAAAAGGACATCATTCTGTAACTTACATTGGATTTAATACCAAATTCTGTGATTTAACAGCAGGATTGTAATACTAACTGTATTTCCTTGACAAAAGAGCAAGAATGCTGATTTGAACTTTTTCAGGTCATTATCACTTTCTCCAAATGTCATGTCAGCAAGTGAGATGTCAACAGGTTTAACCTGAAATAAACCAGTAGTGAATGCATCTTACATTAACTTTCAGCTACATGACCTTATTATGCATTGCTTTGAACTAAAAACACTGCTTCAGCATACAAACAAACAACAGCAGTCCCTACACTTCTTTACAGCTAGACATTGTTAGTTGTATCAAAGTTACTGGTGTACTTAGTGCAGTTTCTGCTAAAGTATATTCAAACTGCAAATTACAAAACACTTGTCAACTAACTAAACTTACATGTACAACAGATTCTTATTCAAGGGCCTGGTGAAATCCCAATGTACGTGATGATTTGGTTTTGGAATCCAAATTTCCCTAAATTCGTTCTAGTGTGGCATGCATACAGCTAGACTGGCTTTTGTGTCTTTGTGGTTTGAGGTTTTTTTTGCCCAACAAACGTATGACTTTAGCCAAAAAGCTGAACCAACTGCTAAGTGATGTTTGAAATGATCATTTTCTTCTCTGTTCAACTGAGCCAACTACTAAGTGATGCTTGAAATGATATATTCTCTGCTCTGTTTAAAAAAGTTCTAACATCATTTAACAGTTGGTTAGTCCTCAAATGAGAAGGTAAACATGGAAGTATGTTTCTGAAACAAGTTCCAGTCTGGATGCATGTCATATTAGAGCAAATTCAGAGAAAGGATGCCAAGGCTTACACCAGGCCCTTCAATACACCAGTAAAAAAACAAATTAATCAAATTAAAAATAAAAATATATTCCATCACATTTATTTCCATAATTTGCGTATATGCCACACATGACATTCCAATCCAAGCAGTATGCAGGATGTTTGTCCCAGGAACCTAGTTTAGCTCAGTGGTAGAGCATCCGAACTAGTAATCAGAAGGTCTTAGGTTCGACTCCTGATAGGAACACTCAGATTTTTTTCCGAGTATGCCTGTGTCATTTACTGAATAATACGTCATTCTCAAATTAAAAATACTTATTAAAATCCTTGTTGAATGAAAACGTCTTCAAGCAGAAAAGAATTCAAGCAGCAATCAAGCATCAAAAGGGGAAGTGTATACAATTATTGAATCAACTACAAAGCACTGAATATCCACAGTTTCTAGTATTAACCAGATTTACAGGCTATCCCTCTGGCTACTTTCCACCCAGACTCACCTTTGATGAGGGCAACCGTGAATTATCCATCTCTTCACTGTATAAGAGAATGTCAATACATTTTAATAAGTTTCAGAAGAGAGCAAAGAGTTCCATACTCTTTGAGCATGCACTTTTCTCTATAATTCTGTGGCAGATCTAGAGGGGGTTTGGGGGGTTCGGTTGAACCCCCTAAAAATCATAGTAACATTTACAAAATAAGTAAAGCCTTAGTTATTTGATAAAACCACATACATGAGACATACGTTTGAAAAGCATTAGCATGAATTCAATTCCCATGACATGCATAGATTTGTTAATATAAACTGGAACACTCCTCGACAACTGTTGATCTTTTTATCAATTTTCTTTTTCGTTTTGACTCAAAAGTTCACTTAAATTTCAGTAATGAAAACCCTTTTGTTTGCTCCCCAGAATGCTGGAAAACTCATTTCTGAGGACTAAAAGTTCTAGATACTCCCGCCTTCAGCGGTCGTTTATTTGAACCCCTTCTCTATGAATCCTTGATCTGCCCCAGAGATGCAAAGGTATGGCAAATGAGCTTGGATTTATTTCAGAATATTCTAAATTAATGTACAAGATAGCTTTTGTAAGGACTTCATGGACATTTGGGAAAATGAGAATGCATGGTGGAAACACAAGACAACAGACCAGTGTTTCTACCTCTGTTTTGAGCTTTCCCCAAACATCCTGAGTGTTTACATAACTTAAACGAACAAGAAAAAGTATTTTTATTGAAGACAGCAACCCATACTGTATTTGCAGAGTCCTTGATAAGTTTATGAATAGAAAGGTAGGTGTGATAAGGTAATGGCCATGTTATTTAAAACTTAGGCTGCTTTTTTCTACATTTAGTAGGCACAAGTCCTCAGGCTCTTTGACCAGTGGTAGGTCGCCAGGAGAGACTAATAAAATCCTAGTGCCCCAGAGTCTCTCCTGGCGACCGACCACTGGCCAAAGAGCCTGAGGACTCCTACGTACAAGATGGACAAAGTAGGTGGATGAGAGATTGAAAGGGTGGCAGCTGTCACTTATTGAGACAACAGTGATGTGATAATTAAATTAAAAACAGTTTCCTATGGTCCTTTCAAATTCTGGAACTATAAACACCCTTAATTATCCACAACACTTACGTTACCACAGCCTCTGTTACTGTAACAGTGATAATACTATACTTCAAAGAGAAGAAAAGCGGTTTGTTCTCATATAAACCTAAAACCAGAAGTAAGTTCACAGTCAATACAAAAAACGATGAAATTGCATGCTGTATGGTTGCTCCTTTTTGACATTTTTTTTTTTACTTTCTTCAATGGCCAACAGGAGTTGTGTTCTTGAATCTTGGCTGATTATTTGACTCAGAATTATACAGTAATTGTAAAATCAGTAATTGTTCTATATCACTGCAGCTGACCAGAATCAATCTGAACAGTACGTACACTTCCTTAATATGGTTATGTAATGTTAACATAAAGTCTGCCAAGTGAGATGAATGATTCAGATTCTTCACATGTTCCCACCATCATAACTATGTTAAAGGCAAGAGCTGTCACAGCTTATGAAAACCTTCCATACCTGAGCCCAGAATACCATCTGCAGGAGACTGTAGATCAATCTTGTTTAATACTTCATCTGTTTGGTTAACTGTAACATTCAAAAGTGAAGGTGACAAAAAGTATATTTCATGTAAGACTATCATTGAAGTATGTATCCTTGGAGTACAGCAAAGGATCTGAATGTACACAACATGCAGGAGCAACCTTGCAGTAAAGGTTGTTGTTACCACATGCATGGAAGATTTCTTTTCCATCTCTTGTTAATATTTCCAAACAAAAAAGCACAGATTAAGCAAGCAACATAGTACACAGTGCAGGGGAGTAGCTAGCATTTAAGCCATTAAGCCTGCATGGAATTAATGGTAAGGAGTGGAGAAACAAATCAATGTAATGTAATTTGGTTGAATTTTTTCCAGTAGTTTAAAGGGGTCACAATTTTCTAACTTTCTTGCTCTGTATTCTATACTGCCTCCCCATCTTAAAAACATTTATTGATTTTGTAACATAAAATCATGACTTTCTAAACAATATGTATGTATAGTTTTGGTTATTCAATCCAGCAAATCAGGGAACTTCGTGATTTTCTAGCTGGTGGGATTTGGCAGCTTTGCCATAAATTTTTCCCAGAGAGGATATCCTCTAATTGAAAATCAAGTGAATGTTTTCAGTCAGTCTGTAAACTATAGCATTTGACAAAAAAGTTGATATGCTTGCCTTATATCCTGGGCTACAAAAGGGAAAATGGCTGGTTACACCCTTGCAGTAGGTCAACATGCACAAGTATTGAACAGCTTGCCTAGTGAGTCTAGGCATTACAGACTGAGGCGCAGGTACATAAGGTTTTCAAAACGTGGGATTTCGGGTCAGTGAAAGACAATGAGTCAACCAAAAAATGGCTCTTTTAGCTGGTAAAATCAATGGATAAGTATTTTTCCTGGCTTCTTGCTACATCCCTGGGCAGGGTGGGAAACAGGGTTCAATATTAAAGAAATGCAATGTTATGTTTTAAGCCTAGTGAATAAATGTTAGATGAAATTTTCCAGCCAGTGAAAATAAAAAAAAAGAGGAAAATTTGAGTTCTCCCAAACGTAAACCTTTGATTACTAGTTCAGATGCTCTACCACCGAGCTACAAAAGAAAAAGAAAATACAAAACACAACTACCTGAAGTACAGATAATGGAGTTGGAGTTATAAACAAAAGCTGATGAGCTTTGCAGTGGTAGCAGTAATTTGAAATCCAGCAACTCATATTCATTAGACTCCTGTAGAAACAACCCAGAAGATCCACAAAATTACACTACAACAAATGTGTAACAGTTTCAACAATATGACCAGCTCCCAGTTGGCATCGCAGAGGTCATGGGTTCGAATCCTGTTCAAGCCTGAATTGTTTTCAGGCTTTCTTTTCGCAACTGCTAAAGTTGCGTAGTAACACGTTAGTAACTGCAAGGATCTTTCTTCTATTTGATCTTTCATCCGCAGTTCAAATATATGTTTCATATATTTACATTTATTTAGTTTCAACAATATTTATTAGTGATTAAAGTGGAGAGCCTTTATGTGTACATATAGCTGGGCTGGCACTATGCTCCCTAGACAGTAGGCAAACTTGCCAATGGCTTTCTAGTGCCTTCAAAGGTCGTGTCTTTGTTCCTTTCCCTGTGTTAGAATAATGTTTCACACAACAGAGCACAACAGAAGATCATGTCTAGACAGAGGCTAGGCTCACTTTCTGCTTCTCTTTTGATTATTGTCTTTGTTTCTCCCCAAAGGTTAAAGCACTGGAACATCTACTCCTGCATGGCTAGATATCAATGGAGTGTATTGAATTAACTTACATTGTACATAACAGAGTACTGCAACATGTTAATGCTCTCCAGAAAAGTAGGAACTGCCACTGCATCTGTGTTAAGTACCCCTAAAAGAATGATGAAAAAGAACCTTGAAAACATATTCATATTTAAGTTTGAACAAATATATATTACAACAATTTCCAAAATTTTTCTAAAAAAATGTGTTTTCTGTCATCAGTGTCATTTTGGAAATTAATTTAAATGTGAATAATAATGGCATCATGACTGAAGAGGTCTGAACTTACTCACTACTGCTTGGCCCCAGACTGAATGACAAGTCACTGACCCCCTTGGTGAGTAACTCACTACGGATGAATTACTGACTCTCCTGGTGGCTGACTTTAGTTAGTAATGACTGGCAATGGATTGACTGACTCACTATTGACTGACACTGGATTGACTGACTCACTACTGACTGACTCTGGATTGACTGACTCACTTCTGACTGACACTGGATTGACTGACTCACCACTGACTGACACTGGATTGACTGACTCACCACTGACTGACACTGGATTGACTGACTCACTACTGACTGACACTGGATTGACTGACTCACCACTGACTGACACTGGATTGACCGACTCACTACTGACTGACTCTGGATTGATTGACTCACTACTGACTGACACTGGATTGACTGACTCACTACTGACTGACACTGGATTGACCGACTCACAACTGACTGACACTGGATTGACTGACTCACTACCGACTGACACTGGATTGACTGACTCACTACTGACTGACACTGGATTGACTGACTCACTACTGACTGACACTGGATTGACCGACTCACTACTGACTGACACTGGATTGACTGACTCACTACTGACTGACACTGGATTGACCGACTCACTACTGACTGACTCTGGATTGATTGACTCACTACTGACTGACACTGCATTGACTGACTCACTACTGACACTGGATTGACCGACTCACTACTGACTGACACTGGATTGACTGACTCACTACCGACTGACACTGGATTGACTGACTCACTACTGACTGACACTGGATTGACCGACTCACTACTGACTGACACTGGATTGACCGACTCACTACTGACTGACACTGGATTGATTGACTCACTACTGACTGACACTGGATTGACTGACTCACTACTGACTGACACTGGATTGACCGACTCACTACTGACTGACTCTGGATTGATTGACTTACTACTGACTGACACTGGATTGACTGACTCACTACCGACTGACACTGGATTGACTGACTCACTACTGACTGACTCTGGATTGACTGACTCACTACTGACTGACACTGGATTGACCGACTCACTACTGACTGACACTGGATTGATTGACTCACTACTGACTGACACTGGATTGACTGACTCACTACTGACTGACACTGGATTGACCGACTCACTACTGACTGACTCTGGATTGATTGACTTACTACTGACTGACACTGGATTGACTGACTCACTACCGACTGACACTGGATTGACTGACTCACTACTGACTGACTCTGGATTGACTGACTCACTACTGACTGACACTGGATTGACCGACTCACTACTGACTGACACTGGATTGACTGACTCACTACTGACTGACTCTGGATTGACTGACTCACTACTGACTGACACTGGATTGACTGACTCACTACTGACTGACACTGGATTGACTGACTCACTACTGACTGACACTGGATTGACCGACTCACTACTGACTGACACTGGATTGACTGACTCACTACTGACTGACACTGGATTGACTGACTCACTACTGACTGACACTGGATTGACTGACTCACTACTGACTGACTCTGGATTGACTCACTACCGACTGACACTGGGTTGACTGACTCACTACTGACTGACTCTGGATTGACTGACTCACTACTGACTGACACTGGATTGACTGACTCACTACTGACTGACACTGGATTGACTGACTCACTACTGGCTGACACTGGATTGACCGACTCACTACTGACTGACACTGGATTGATTGACTCACTACTGACTGACACTGGATTGACTGACTCACTACTGACTGACACTGGATTGACTGACTCACTACTGACTGACACTGGATTGCCTGACTCACTACTGACTGACACTGGATTGACTGACTCACTATCGGCTCACACTGGATTGACCGACTCACTACTGACTGACACTGGATTGACCGACTCACTACTGACTGACACTGGATTGACCGACTCACTACTGGCTGACACTGGATTGACTGACTCACTAGTGACTGATACCAGATTGACTGATGAATTTCTGCCTGACACCAGTGGTAGTGGTATTGGCACCTAAATCTATCACATCTTCTGTAACATCAGTGTAGCAAAGCTTACCTAGAGAATAGAACAGCTGTGTGGATTGTGCTCCACTAAGAGCCACTGTAGCCAATATGAGGATTCCAGAACTAAAAGTGTGGAATGTATTTCAGTGACAGAGGAATACCATAAACAACACTTATGATGGACATAAAAAAATATATGGATTTACATGTTTTGCTTTGTTGTTTAGTGTCATGTAGACAACTACAAATTGAAAGCTGCTTGACCAAAAGGAAAATACAAAATCATTTTAAATTTACATATCTAGAATGTTGATCAGAACAACGTTGTCTGCAGGGCATATTCTGAAGATTTTCAGCTAAGATGGCTGTACACTGACAAGTGGAGTTAGTCCCATGTTTTTAAAACTATGTAGATGCTGCTGAGATTGCCAATGTTACTGTCTTCCAATGAAGATGCAACAAACATGATCTGCAAGATGGTTGAATACCTTTGAATGAAACGTGTAGTGACGCCATGACATCAACAATAATATTGGTTCCTCAAAAGCTTACCTAGGGTTGTACCAAATATTAACCTACGTAGTTCTCTGTAAAACACGTCTTTCTAATACTTACCTACACAAAGCTACATCCAGACACCAAACTGTGATGTTGTTAACTGCCTGAGAATCCAGCTAGCAAAAATAATTCACAACAAATTTTGAGCAGAACAACTGGTCAACAGAAAGGTTGTTTTTTAAAATAAATATTGTTGCCAACTAAACAATTCATGTGTTCCTGCCTTGAGACTGCAGTATTAAAATAATAATGTTACTAATATGGGGCCTTTGACCAGCCCCTAGTTGGCATGATAGGTCACTTGGTAGAGGACTGTACCAGTATCACAGAGGTCGTGGATTTGAATCCCATTCAAGCTTGAATTTTTTCAATTTTCTTTTCACAGCTGATTAAGTTGCATACATACAGTAACTGTGATGGTCTCTCATTTGTTAAACTTGGCCTTTGTGTTATTCAGCAAATGAACCATTAACATGCTGCTACTATGTGAAAAAACACACTAAGGTAAACAAGTGCCTGCAGACAGATGGTGCACTTGAGTGGGAGAATATGATACACATGTAGACCGGCTGAATACCATGTTCAGTAAAGGCAAAGTTACACTTCAAGCCTCAATGACCATTATGACTGGAGCTTTTATATGGTTTCCACACAGTGCAGCAACCAGTTTCACTTGAATATGGCAGGCTGGCTTTTTATTCCTATTAGTTTCAGTATAACATATAGATTGGCTCAGGTTATTATGGGAGAATTACTACTAACAACAATTTGGCAAGGAAAGGAAACAAAAGAACAGGACTGACACTGGAGTAGTAATAACAGCAGAAATATTGTGATAATAAAACAAATTTAATGTTTCTTCCAAAATGCATTTTTAAGAATAGCTTCACTTGGAAGCAACACTTCGTACAAGTTAAAAAAAATGTAAAAAATGGAAATGTTATTTGTTTAACAACAGAGCACCAAAGACTTCTCCGCTGAGAAACTTGATTCAAAGGTGTCAGTGTGTTTAGCGTGAAATTGGGATTTGGAAGTGTTGTATGGTTTTAGTGGAGGGAGGAAAACTGGAGAACCCGGAGAAAAACCCTTGGAACAGGGACAAGAAACGGGAACCATTTTTTTTTAAATTCCTGTTAATAGCTGGAAAGTTGAGTCAGTAAATTATCTTTGGTTGGGACAAAAACAGCCCTATTTGGCAAACTCATACTTTATTATGCAGAGTTTCCATTGCACAAACATTGTATGCAGCACTGCAGTGTGTCTCCATAATTCTACTTCAAAACTGCTGCATTCAGTGTTCGAATTTGCCTGGAATGTTGTGCACAGTCTATTTGTCTGAACCATGAGGATTTTTTAGTGAATTTATTTATGGAGTTTAATACCCACCCCTCTTACCTGGAGAGCATTAACAGTTGCTTCCTTAAAAAGACTTTCCAGTCCTAACTGAAAAAGAAGCTGACAAGAAAGTTAAAGGTAAGAATACAGCATTATAAGTTGAACAGTTTAAGTAAGACACACTTTTGTTCAAGAAATGCAAGGGTTTTGGTCCAGGATGCTGCTTTTACACAGGCATAAAATATTTACTGTGACAGAAGCCAGTTTCAAGAACAATGATTTACTGACATGCAAGAAGCTGTATACAGAACTCACTGGCCCTGTAAAGCAACTTGTGAAAACAAATTGTTTTTCTTTTCAAAAGCACGGGGATGTCACTGTAGGTTAGTTACATCACTCACCAACTCTTGGTAAGTTGGGTTTTAATGGCAAGATATCAGTTGGTGATTGGAAGGTTGTGAGTCGATTCCCAGTGGTCAGGCAGCTGACATTTCTTTTCTTTGTTTTTTTAAAGATTCAAATAAAGCGTAATGTACTCAAATGAACTCATTTATGCACTGCAATGAACTTGTTATGCCATTTTACTGGAAACCTCGAGAAGCAAATGAAACCATAAAAATTATCCTGATAGACTTTGTTTGGGCTGGTCAAGGGAGTAAACATTGTGTGATGACCCAAAAGATTGTCTGTGTAGCAGGGGAAAAGAAAATATATGCTTTAGACTAGTTATGAGCTCTATTAAACTTTATTGATAGATCGGAGAAATTTGAACTCTTTTTCAGCAGTCAAGCACAGACGTATGCTCAGCCATGAAGGCTGCCATGTTGTTGTCCTATCAAATGTATGTGTTACAGGTCAAATTTATTTTCAGGTTAAATGTATTTCAACCTAGGTCATTTTTTTAACCTAGGTTAATATTTTCATTCTTTCTTTGATATTCTTTTTTTTAAATTTAAACCTAGGTTACAGATTAGGCCTAAGCAATGGTTTAAGGGTTAGGGTCTGGTTACGACAATAATTGTCCTTATTGCAATTAAATTTAAGTGTCGCTAAATGACCTTGAACAAACAAATTAAGCACACAAAAGAGTCAAAAAGTTCTAACTATACAACAGCCTGTACAACACAATAAGCCATTACTTTTTCCTGGACATTGTCTGTTCCTGCTTGTGTGATCTTCCATTTAAAGAGCTGATTTTCACTCAACACAAAAAGTTCCCTAAAAAAACCAGTTGTATTGTGAGAATCAACCTAATCTTGCATCATTTCTGCCCTATAGCAGTTGCCCATAATTGAAGAGGTGTGCGGAATAAGGCCCTAAGTGACTTTTAATGTAAGGTCAAATTCTCCTTTTGTTTCACAAGTGAGTACAAGGCAGTTTGGAAGGAGAATCTTGCAATTTATCAGAAGTCACTTAGGGCTTTTTGCCAGGCACCCATTCAATAATATTACAATATTATTACAGTTGTCATTTGGTTTAAATTGACTGTGAACTCCCCCTGACTAATGCTTTCGCATTAGCTAGATATGCATGTAAAATAAAATACCTATTTTGTATCTGAATCCATACTGATTTGTTAAGTAAACAAATTATAGTTACTGGGCACTCGTGTTCATGGAACCCTTTCAGTTCCCCTGGGGTTGCTTATGGAAAAAAAATAAAAGTGGCTTGTAACAACCATTTCACCAACTATCCTTCCAGGCTAAGACAGCGAAAAAGGGCAATGGTCTTGAAACACACAGTCCTTTGTTTTTAGAAAAGTTAGAGACCTTTTCACACATTTTTTCCAACTTTTGCTGCTGGGACATGATTCTAAGCTGTTTGTTGACAGCAGTCCCATTAGGAGTGTCACAAGAAGCCCAGTTTTCAAGCCTAGATCTTACTTGGTTGTACTGTTTCGCAGTCATGTACATTGTACATGCACAAGCAGATTCCACAAAAATATATTACCCAAATTTTACTTCTAATCAGTAGCCTGTTGTAAGTCCAAACAAATACACTGTATGCAAGGCAGTTAATTACCTGGAGTTATCAGCCATTATGTTGTTAGCAAGGACTCTCTGCCAATTCTACAAAGAAATAAAGACAATGCAATCATTTGTTTTTTTAATTATCTCGTTACTGTTAGTCAAGACACAGTTTAAATAGAGCAGCAAAACATTCTTTGCTGATCAACTCTTTAAGTTGGAACTTCCCTCATTGCTTGTATTTGGCTTAAAAATTCATTTTAGAAAAGCATTTAATTCCCATATTTTTTCTGGGATTTAACAATAGAGATTCAGGCAATGAAGAGTACAATTTCTTGTGCAAGAAAGGACACCCCATTCAATAGCTGATACTACAACTGTCTGATAAAAGTCTGATCTTAAGTCTTCTCCTCACCTCTTCACCATAATTTACAACAATATATAACCACATCTTTCACAAATAAACAAAAACACTCACAGCTACTTTATCACTGGCTGGCTGAGACCCAAATATGAAGGATGACACACGTCGGCTCAGGTCTGAGAAGACACCACTTGATGAATTCAGGTTGTGGCAGTTGATGGTCTTCTGTTGAAAGTCAATGTAATTCAACCAAAAATGATTACCTAGATGCTGACAATAATCAAACCGTCCAATTTAATAGCAGAATCATGTTTGTTCTCCTTTGTAAAAATGGAAAAATATCGAAAATTGAAAAAATATCAAAGGATATTTATCGACCGCATCCTTTTGCTTTCCCATAAATTACCAGTTGTAAATTGCAAAAATGAAACATTTTTTCCCTTTGAAACCTCTATGAAAGCTGACAAGATCTAAAAGTGTTCATTTCACCAGAAATTTGGATAATTTTGTTTACGACGTCACTGATGCGTGACATGGCACTTCCCGCTTTCGCGTGAAAACTGACAGCAAAACCAGTTTTTTTTAGCAAACTAATCTACTTGATGTAATACTTTTGTATGAGAAAGAAAAATAGGATGAAAGATGTCGAGTTTTCATGTATGCAAAAAGTTATGATTAGCAGTGAACTTTTCAGTTAATAAGAGTGCTTCTTTCAGCTGAAGACATTTTCTGGCGGGAAATATTTTTCGGCGGCAAAATTTCGAGTTACGCGATGCAATATCACCCAATTCTTTCTGACTAAAACGATTCAGTTAGTTCAATCGCGAAGGGAGGATAGGTTAAAAAATCGGTGAGGCTTACAATAAACAAGGCCACTAGTGCTAACGTAAAAGCTCTTAAAAGCGTCTTGTTTATTCAAAGTCCATGCCGACAATTACTTCTAAATTAAATTATTAAAAAAAAAAAAAACGAAAAAACCTATAACTTTGCTCAGATTCAACGAAAAATCTCCATTCTTGCACAAAAATGATTGTCAGATTATTCTCTACAGAATGAATAAGAGAATTCTGATGCGTCGTGAAAAAAATTTCCTTGGTTTTTTTTTTTTTTTTTTTTCACTTATTGAGTTTACGACCCCGGACTTTCTGAAAAACTGAAAAAACTTGTAACTTTGCTCAGATTTAATGAAAAATCTCCATTCTTGCACTAAATGATCATAAAATTATTCTCTATATATTGAATAAGAATATCCTGAAATATCCCTGTATTAGTAGGCACCACCCATAGGAAGCCCGAGTATCTCAAGATGGGCAGAACATTGATGTTTCATCATTCATTTTCACATCAAACTTCCTTTGAACACATCATTTATTTAAGCAAATTAACCTTACCTGTGAACCACTTAAAAGCAAAACTTCATTGGTGGTAGTCATCAAGATACAACCATATGGCTGCAAGAATATTTTTTACAATATATTAGTCTTGCAATGTGCAGAATAAATTACATTATTACATTGAGAATTGTTAGATCAAAATTCAGGAATTTCAAACCAAAATAGCAACCAAATATGAAAGTGGAAGAAAAAATTAATAAAAAAGACTTTGTTTTTAAGAAAAAGTGGGTACTAAACATGATTAACTAGAACTAAAGTTGGTTCGCTCTTCATTTTGCTGGTGGCCCATTTTTCTGTTTTTCCTAATATACTGAATGTCTTTTTAACTATTTTTTATTACTGTCACTGGACTTAATTAACTTTGTACTTGGTGCACTCTGGCTTAAAAAACTGAAATGTCCCCCTGAAAATTGTTGACTGGGACACATTGTCCTCCTCGATGGAAATCCTAGATCAGAGACTGGTGCTGCAATACGACAATCTAACGATCCAGGTGTTGTTACATGTATGCAGTGTGTTTACCCCACTGTGGCCTTATATCAGTCAACAACCTTTCTAAGGTTCCAATTATGTGCCAGATTAATCTGAACTCTTGTTCCCAGCACCTAATTCAGATGACATCACAAAGCTACATGCAGCGTCTGGTTTCTGTCGGGTTTAATCCATGCACCATCACAACGCAATCACCTACACCAAATTATACTACTTTTTTTCACACCAACTTTTTTTTTCACGCAATAACAATAATTGATATTGTATGGTCATCAATTAAAAATGAATGGAACAACTGCAGTTATTTTTTAATGATTTAGTGTACAATGAGTCCTAGCACTGCTAAATGTTTCAAGAACTCTTAGGATATTTTTAATATTTCCAGATGTTTGTCATACCTGAAAAGCTGTTAATGAGTGGCATTGTGATCCTATTAAATCAGTTTCCATGTCCACGGCAGCATTGTCATGTACAAGACTAGGCCAGTAACGCACCAAACCCTCTGGCGAGACAGCCATTACTGAGGTAATGGACACATTACTGCTACCATCACCACCACAGCTCATAACGCAAACAAGATCAGCTAAATGGTACAGCTCAGAAGCCGGCAGCATCAGCTCTTTATAGAATACTCCCTGTCAAACAAAACCACCAATAATTGAAGAGCTGGCTCAAAAACTATGCTAAATGGAAATTTGTACAGGAAATCCAAATTGCTAAAATTTGCCCTAATTTGACAAATAGACTACGATAGAAAACACAGTTCCATGTGTATTTTTTATCTTTCAAATTATATTTGAAGAGTCAGCTTAATCTCAGCTTATCAATAAACAAGGGGATTACTGTAGTTTCTAAAGAAACTGTGGTACTTCCTGGTGGAAGAGTGGAAACAAATGTTTAGTTTTATCAGCTGAGTTGATCAGGTAATTTGGTCACCATAAAGAGATTCAAGAGCTGACGTTTTGAGTGAAGTTGCCTTAATGAAGGGCTAGCGCTCAAGCAACAAAAAAGTCATATCCAGGCAAACAGGAGGGAGTCCACAAAAGTTGTGAAAAAGAAATAACAATAATAACACGTAGTCACAAATTTCACTGTGATGTTGATAAACAAGAAACAGGCTTGGTGAAAAAAGTTTGGCAAAGCAAGGAAAGTGGTAAATACCAGCTACAAGATTAGTTTGCTGACAAACCTTGGCTCCTGCAGTTGGCATGTAGCGCCAAACAAACAACTTTCTACCAGTAACAAGCCATGCCCAGCCTGAAGGATCAATCTTAACACTGATGTGCTTATCATCTGTAAAACAATAATATATGGAGATAGGCTAGTAATTGCATACCCTGGGTGCCAGAGATTATTTCTGTGTGTGTGCGAGGGAGAGAGAAAGAACCACAGTGTAGCCGCTGCAAAGAAAAAATAACCTCTGGTCACACATACCAAGAACCTCATTTCAATGCAGTTTGTCGTACCAGATATCCCACCAAACTGGTTTTTGCCTGTGGAGCAGAATTGCATCCATATGTGTTCCTTTTTTGCCATTTTCTGACATTCGATCATTGTTAATGTTTGCACACAGCACAGCAATCCTACCCTGACAGCAGAGTCGCTTCGACCTTTCCCAGGTAAGCAGAGCAAAGAACAAAGCGACTCTGCTTGCAGGGTACAGTCAGTGCCCACTCATCAAGTGATCACCAAGTGATCTGGCACCACTCATCGGTTTGTCGCTGTGGAATTGCAGATTTTATTGTATACAGTCGGGCAGGTCACCCTAGTGAAAATTTTTTGCTCATCAATCAACCATTTCCATTGGATTTGCAGCAGGAGCTTACTAACATATGGATACAGTTCTAGAAGGTGTTGATGGGCCAACATGACTCCTGTACAGTTTGTATGTGGATTTTTTGAATCTTTATATCTTAGCTCTAACTACAATGTCTTTGAGAGATTTCTACTAGCATGCTTGCCGCTTCCATCTTGGCCTTTTGACCAATTCAGTTTCTTGTGTGTTTGCAGCAGCTTAACATGATGATTTGGAGGATTTGAAAGATAGAGACTGAACAAAGCCACATACTTAACTGTTGCATGTTTTGTATTTTGATCTCAAAGGTCATTTCTGGGTTATGAGTTACACGTTTATTGTCTGTTTATTAATTTTGACCTCTTGTTGTTTGTTTTTAAAACCAGCACTTGGTGGAAACTACTGTTGCATTAAAGAGAAAATTTTAGACTCTGTGATAGTTCAAGCACCATGTGTTATATAGTGTAAGTGAAATGGGTATATTACCTCTTTTTGTGAGTACTTCACTAATCTGGACTGGTAAAGGAAAACCAAATGTCTCCACTCGGCGCTGATCAGTCTCCTCCAGTAACTGAGAATTTAGGGGAGCTTTTTGCTGACTTCTGAAATAGGATTGAGAAAAAGACAAAGTGAGGCTGTACAACTTTATTGTGCAGTTTATTGGGAAAACTGAATACAACCTTTAAAGTTTTACAATTGTTCTTTTTCTTTTGGTCACACCAAAATACATGAGATCACTGTTCCTCCAACAGAAAGATGCTGTTACAGCTTTCAATAACCTGTTTTGCTCTAATGGCTACCCTTCCAAATTTATTTTCATGTGTTACACTGAAAAAAAAAAAGCACAGCCTTCTAAGGCCCTGTCTCTTGAAGAGTTTGTTGGTATGTTCTTCAAGCTGGTTGACCCACCAGAACCATGAACGCCTTCGTAATTCTCCTCTATGTCATAGGTCCCACAGAACCACTGACAAAAGTTCTAAGAAAGCATAATGACACAGTTGTCAACAAACTGTGTGCAACAATCAACTACATTCAAGTGGGTTCTTTTC
The DNA here is from genome assembly GCF_977016875.1 of Pavona decussata. Lineage (NCBI taxonomy): Eukaryota > Metazoa > Cnidaria > Anthozoa > Scleractinia > Agariciidae > Pavona > Pavona decussata. The sequence goes on along the minus strand of NW_028145430.1, from coordinate 5,554,931 downwards.
CTTTATTATTTTTGACCATTTGCAAAAACTAATTAATGGAAAGTACATTCTTGATACTTTCAGTTGAGTAAAAAGTAGGTTAACAAAGATTTGTCCCCAATGCAACTGATTGTGTCATAAGGGTGGTTCACACGTGCGACGCAAACACAACAAGCCCAAGCGACGTTCATACTTTTGAACAAAAATGCAAGCAGAATGAGATATGCATGCACATTTCAGTATCCCAAGATGGTGGCAATCTTTTTCCTAGAGTCCATGTTGAGATGGCGGAGGAGGACGCCATCTTGGTTTGAACATAAACTGTAGAGGCATGGAACAAGTATTTTTCATCTTGTGTTAGCGTTTCCCTTTGCGTTGCCCTGGTTCACACGCGTGAAATGCAAACGCAAGTGTAAATGCAAGTACAAGGAAATGAAAAATTTTCCATTTCTTGCATTGGTGCTTGCGCTTGCATTTGCATTTGCGTTGTGGTAGTTCACAGGCGTGTTTGCTTGCGCTTGCATTTGCCTTTGCATTGCTGGTGTGAACCAGCCCATACAATTCAGGGGAAATCAGTTTCAAACCAGGCTTGCACTACATACTTAACGAATTTGAATTTACCTGCCAGCGGGCTGCCAGATTATTATGCGTGGTTCAATTCTACCTGTTACCATCCCCCCCCCGGGCACACCCCCGGGCATTTGTGTACTTGACGTCCTATTCCCCACCCCCGGGCACACAGAAAGAGACAATTCCCCACCCCCGGGACTCATGACATGGACTAAAATTAAACTGCTTCGTTTTGATGATTTATTTCTTCATTTAAACAAAACCAGGAATCTGAAAAATCCTAAACTTTTTGAACAATTGACTCCCTTCCGAAGTAAAGCGAATATTATAAAACTCGACACACACACTAATACACCAGGAGGGCGTTTCAACCAAACTGCCTCGAAAATTGAAATGTATCTGTACAAAACAACTCTTAAATTATTCCTAGAGACAATATGGAATAACGTCTTTTGTATTTTCAGTGCAAATAAATATATCATTGTTTTTCTACAAGAAGATCAAAATGTTTAACTCAGTATATTTACAACATTAAAACTGCGCCTGAAACAAGCTGAAGCGGGTAAATTCCATTAAAACAAAACCATTATTAATTTTTCTTCTGGAGGAAATCCTTTCCTCTTTTATCTTTTGAACTTAATTACTTTTTGTTTTCTTTCATCAGGTCTACGTCAGCTCTCTGACTGCAAATTTACGAAATGTGAAAAACGAAAAACGTGGCCTTTTCCGCGTGGTTTCAGTAGCCGCCATTGTGTCACCTCATAAGTCCTTGCGCGAGTAGTTATTTCGATTTGCCCCGCCTCCCCCCCCCCCCCACCCCCGGGCAAGACCGCTTGAGGAAATTCCCGACCCCCGGGCCAGACAAGCTGGGTTTTCCCGGGGGTGTGCCCGGGGGGGGGGGGGATGGTAACAGGTAGAATTGAACCACGCATTACTCGCTCAATAATATCATTGTACTCCCACAGACCGCGTAATTACTTATTTTATTTAGTGCCCTTCTAAGGCGCTATCACGTGATGTAGTATTTCCTGCTTACTTACTCCTTTTCATCCGGACAGAGTGGCATGAGTTGAACACCACACGTGTTTTCCGTGCGCTACATGTAAACTTACTAAGTTACTTTATCATGTAGACAGCAGATGCAAGTATTTACCTTGTAGCTGAATCACCAAGGAATGAAGAATAGTTTAACGACTGTCGCGGTGTAAAAGGACTAGAATCACGGTTTCTAGGAGTTGCTATTCCTTTAAATGTCGATCTTGTCCAAGGACTAGCCATAATTTCTGTATTATCAAGACTGTCACTCAGTCATCCGCCATTTTGACTTCACCTCGCGCGCCAAAAACGGAAAGAGGACTAGAACTAGTCTTTCATTGGTCAATGAGTCGGTCACTGAAGTTTAAGCATCCCTCGTCCCCAGGATTCTCTCGATATTCAAAATGGCGGTTGTGGGCTGACAAGCTTTAGTTTTCCGTTTTCCTGTGACAACTTAACAACTTAAACAGTCATGGACAAAATCACACAGGAGAAGTACAACAAAAGTCGCGAAAGAAGTGACCGAATCAGTGCGCTGATGGGACAGTACATGTTAAAAGGTTATCGAATGTTGGGCTCCGTTTGTGAAGTCTGCGGGGTACGTACGTAAGCTTGTGTATAACTTGTTTAGTTTGATTGAACTTAAGCTTACAGAATTTCTACTGACTGAGTGGGAGGTCCAGACGGGAAATATTAGGCTCAAAGTCCTGCTATACGCAACTGGCTCCGTACGTCATAACCGAGAGCCAAATATTTTCCCGACGTCTTGCCCAACCACATCTAACTTACCGATCCGTCAACAATCAGCTGAAGTCTAAAGCAAGCTTACGCCTTGTTCAGACTGAATGCCCGTGTCCGGACACGGGCACTACCTCCAAGGATAGTACCCGGGCACAGGGCCCTGGCACGGACACCTAGTGTGAACAGGGCCTTATTTTATCATACAGAACGTATTGATATTTTCTTCGAAATTATTTTAACATCAAGTAGGATGCAGTTGGATAGATGCAGCGTGTAGAACTGCAATCAGTAGTATAACTATTTTCTTAAAAGAAGAAATGGATATAGAATTGATGACTGTTATCAAGCAAGTGTAGATGGTTATAGGCATGGGAACTGATTGTTTTGGGATAAGTTATTATAAAAACTTGTCAGCAAGAATGAATTTTTGCAAGAAATACATGAATTGGCCTAGTTGAAGCAAATGGATATCATTAAATTTTAGTTTACCGAGTTCCTTAAAAATGGGATCTGTATGAGCATGGAAATGTGATTTATTTATAATTCTGATAATGCTCTTTTGCAGAAATTATAATGAGAGGGCAGAGATTAGTTTTGACGTCGAAGCCCAAACTATATTACAATAATAAAAATAAGGACAAATTTAAGGGGTAGTTACAATATACATAGAGAAGTTTTAGGAAGGTAGAAGCTGCATTTATTTATTATACCAATTGATTTCGCAAGTAAGTACAAGTGAGCTATATGAATAAGCACCCTGTCTTGAATAAGTGCCCTCCCTTGAGGTACCAAAAGTAAATATATAAGTACCCTGGGCACTAAATCAAATCATTACGGTATTATTATTCTTTGTTATTACATTCCCTTATATGTGCCCCTTTTATATGTATAGGCTACAGTGTAGTTCCAAGCTAAAAGTAGGAATGTGCAGTTTTTTTTTCGGGATACCGCAACAGCTAAGGCCAATTACTGCAGACCGGGGATATATGGAATATACGCACAAAGACCAGACCACAACACCGGGAACTACGTCCCCTACTCTTTGCAATTAAATTTGTGGCAGAACTTCTTTAGTTTTGCAACAAAACAACTACGAAAATTATGGTTGATAATTGTGAAACTTATTTCTGTACAGTAGGGGCAAATGTTCTCTTGGCAAAATTTTGTGCACTACATTAATTTTGTTGCACTTGTGTACATTTTTATGTTCCAATACTTATAATACATGTTACACTTGAGCCAAAATTGCCAGTAGCTGTTTTTATGATAACTTATTTTATATCACAACATTTCCCTTTTTCAGGTGCTTATATTTCCTTGTTAAAACTGAGCTGGTTTTCACTGTACTCTTTTCATAGAATGTACTATTAAAGTACCGAGACCAAGAAGATTATTGTGTGGCCTGTAAGGAAGTTGATGTTGAGACCCAGTCTGCAGCTTCTACACACAGTATGTATACACTGTTACACTGTTATACACTTTATATTCTAATTGCGCAAATACATGTAAATACATATTGCTCAGTTGTAATATCACTATGTAATGATCTTGTGATCCGCTCTTAGTTTTAATAATTTTTTAACTGTACATACAAGTTTAAGCCATTCTCTCTTTTTATTATCATTTTTAGTTTGTTTTTTTTTTTTCGTGGTATGTCTGTAAAGTAGCTGATTAGCTAAGAACATTTACCATGTGAAATAAAGGTATTGTATTGTATTGTACATGTTAAAACCTTGAGTGGGACTTGATCACTGGATTTCAAGTCTGGGTCTCTAACTGGCTCTAGGTTTCAATTTGCAAGAAACACTGGAACCAAAAGCCCACCCCTAAAGATCTTATGCAGCCATTTGGTTCTCTGAAAACCCACCACATCAATCAAGGCCCTGCTCGTACTAACAGGGCCCCACTGTATTCAGTTGTAGGAAGTCAAAATTTAGGAACACCCAGTATTTCTCAACCACAAAAGCATACTGAAGCTGAACCAGCAAAATCTTCCACAAGTCAAAATTCAATCAACATAGCCGTACAGGCTGTAAATGAGAAGATCCTGTGGGCTAGTCAAGCCCTGAGTGCATCTCACTCTACGGGAGAGTGTCAGCAACTTTGTGAACTTCTGAAGACCTGTGCCGAGACACTGAGAGCATTGAAAGAGATTCAACAATAACATGCCGCAGATTGACAGTTGCAAGATTTTTGAAGGTCCAAGATGCTTTCATGAGAAGTTGTGCTGAGTGGCTATTAATATTAATTTTACACAATAAAATAGCCACCGCCAATGTAGATGAAAGGGTTTATCAGTTTCTAAAGAACGGGTAAAGTGCACAAAACACGATCGATTTAGCCAGTAGAAATAAATACCATAGCTTACAGGTCTCACCAAACATCAAGGTGGCTTTAAAATAAACTGTATAATTAGAATGAGCCTTATAAGATATGGTTAATGTCGTTTACCATACTGAAAAATGTTGTAGGTTATTGCCGGATTTGTGCGGCAAGCTGTCTAAGATTGTGTATCACTAGCAGGTCAAAACGCGCCCAACAAAACGCCCCTTTTATGAGACAGAATGCCCCTCAAACTCAGGAAATAACGCCCCTAAGCAGTTAAATAAAAATCACCCAACTCTCCTGATACTCTTCGTCTTACTTATAAGCTTGTACGGGAACCGTGAAGGAAAATATATTTTAGATAAACGAGAAAGCTGTTGTAATCTCTCTACTTTACCATTTGGAAATATTTCGCGTCAAACGGCTTTCTCTGAGAGCAAGTCACGCTTTTGTAGCGCCCGCGTTCGATTAAGCAATCCTCGCTCTTTTGGGAGTCTTTCAAATTCTACATGTATTAAGTTTTCTTTTGGTATATAATTTATCTTGGTTTCTTTAAAGAGGTTGAGAGGAATTTCTCCTGAGGGAAACCCACAACACTGTGTCGTATTCTTTATCGTGCGCGTGAGTAAACAATGTTATTACAACAGTTTAATCAGTCTAGCGCGCGGGAATTCTCGCACATTATGTAAACATTGTGAGTTTATTCCCAAACTTTTTTTTAATGATTTTATTACGCTATAGCAACACTTCTTGCAGTACAATTGGGGGCTTCACACTAGAGCTTGTAAGTATAATCTAAGTGCACTTGAAACCTACTTGAGTGTGAAGGGGTAAAACCTACCAACTTGAACTTTACTTAGTGACCATGGAAACGTTCGTAGTTCAAAGAAGCCGAAGTACGCCGCCAAGGATGGCCAACACCACACTTGAGAACGTACTTGACCAATAGGAAAAGGGAAACCAACTGAAAGCCACGTGCTGCGGTGCCAGGACAGATAAACATTTTGCCATGAACTAAAATTAATCCAAAAAAAAAAAAGAAAATAAAAAAAATCAAAATGGATGGCTAAGATACGCCTCGCAGTTTGAAGACTCCATGGAACAGTCTTTTTTGTAAGTAAACATAAAAAAGAAGGAAAAGCCGATACAAATAGTTAAACTTACGATCTTATTTGAATTTCACCTTTACAGACAGCATGAATCATCGATTTTCAGTTCAGAAGATTTCTCCTGTTCTGTTGTTTTGTCGCCAAGTTCTCGTAAACAATGAAGTACCTATGCATTTCCTGTAATGTTAAAACTCTCTGAGTTAAAATTAAAGACAAAACAAAGAGTAAACAACATAAAACGTTTTTCCGTTGCAAAGGCTCCATGATTTTCCGGCGAGCAATCGCATTTCTGATTTTACCGCGAACGATGATTGACAGCTAGTGCTTCAAGTGTATACTTTGTCACCACATGTGAAGCCAAGTTTTCTAAAGTGCGACTTGAGATTTTCAAGTGCACTTGAATCAAGTGCTTACTTGAAACTAACTTAGCTTGTAGTGTGAAGCCAACATACAATGCTTACGATAAAAATCGAAACTAACACTAAAAAAAAAAAAACAACTAATACTACATTATCATTACAATATTTACACTCTTTAAATTGCATTACTGCACTGTTTTATTTATTATAATTACAGCTTGCTTACAATACAGTATATATTGCAGTACATTTCCCTACATTATTACAATGTTAAAAAAACCAATAGCAGACATGATAATAATACACACCAAAACTTAAATGAGTGGAAAAAACTCAGATCGAGTTTTTCAGGCTATAATATTTAAGAAAAAAAACAAGGCATTCGGTTGAGAGAATTGTCTTTGCTGAATCCCTAGTAGACAACTGAAATAAAAGGAGCTAATCAATGGAGTAAGGTTTGATCTCTTTCTTATAGTGTCTTAGGTGAAGTATAAAGCTTTCCATTTTTGGAATATTCTCTTACTTCTACAAATCCATATAAAGAAATCTAGCCAGTAAGAAGAGAAAGTTAATGGCGCTTCTGTTTAGGGATGCGTCCTGCCTCAGACCCATAGCAGTAAGTTGATTAAGAGCAAAGTTCCTACCTAAAATGTTGCGCTGCATCATAAAGGAAACTAGATTTTCCAGACGTTCTGCGTTTTGCTGCAAAACCAGAAAAGATAAAGGCTTTTCTCAGGTTCTCCGCGACATAAGGTACAACTATCATCATCTCTGTAGCCCATTTTCTTTGAGCGAGTGTTTGTGACTAGAGCTTAATGAAGGAATCTATTGTAAAGTGAAATTCAGTTGGTCTTGCACTTTTAATGCCTGTTTTGGCGGCCTGGTAAGCATTACACCAATTACAGTCATGTAAATCCTTAAGTAGGGGGCTCCATTTCTGCCGGTTGGGTATTGACATCTCGCATTTTGTTTCCAATAATTTTTGTTACGCCAATCTGCTTGGTTTCGTGAATTTCATCAGGGCAGTTGCAAATGTTTCTTGTGCAGAGGCGTTGATTGTTGTATTCGATTTTTGTCTCGTCCAGAGTGTTTTGGGCGCGGATGTTATTCCGTAGAAAGTAAGTGGGCAGACTTTAATGTGATATTTAATTCAGTTCAAGTTCCGTTGGGGAAAAAAAGAGTTTGGTTTCTCTTTTGATAATATCGCTCACTGTGGAAATTCCCATTTGGTACCAATTTTTGTAGAAAACTGTTTTGTCCATGATTCTAATAAGAGAATTGTTCCATAAGCTTTCGTCTAAGGGACCGTTCATTTTTTATAAGCATGGGGGGGCTGGTGGGATTTGGGGGGGGGCCACGAGAAAAAAAATGGCACTAAAGGGGGGGGCCACCAAAAAAAATTGAGTGAAAGAGGGGGGGGTCACCAGAAATAATTGGCTAGTAGGGGAAATTGACAGTGGCTCAACACAGAACCGATGAAGAAATTGAATATTATATCAATTTTATTTAATACGATTTTCCTAACCACTTTTAATTTGTTTTACATACTGAGGTCGAAATCTGCATTTCATATTAACAACAACTGAGGAAATGAAGCATATCTGTTGGAAAAGCAATAATGAATATAAACTGAAGTAGACACCTATGTTTGTACAAGTTCAAATTAATATAAAAACGTAACAGTCTCACTATTGAATCATCCGTGGGGGAGTAGTTTTCTATTAAGTGGTTGTACTCAGAACTATATCAATAGATTTGTTCTGTTTAATAGTACTCACTTTTATAAAGACTGTTGATTAGTAAACTATTTGAACCCAGGAGTATCAGTAGACTCAGTAGTATGCCTAGTGTGAACATCCAGATTAGTTTTTAGTAATAGAACTGTTGTTGGTGACTTCAGTTGACGGTAAATCTGAGCCGTAGGCCATCTTCAGAAAAGCTTGTAACTCTCATTTTTAATAGCAGTACTTTAATATCCAGGCGTGTAGGAGGGGGGGTTCGAACGAACCCCCTTTGAAGATCAATAATGGCGGAAGAAAAAGCACAATGAGGAGGTTGAACAACTACATGAGGTGTACCATGCGAGAGAGTAGAATGTCCGCCCTGGTTCTAATGTATATCAAATATGATATGCCTCTCAATCTTGACGAGATAGTCAATTTGTTTGAAGGCCTACACCCGAGAATGGTGCAGTTTACCAGCTTGGTGTATGACTATCAGCAGATCGAATAGCTATCAGAACTTGACAGGGCGCGGAATGTACATTGAACTTTCTTGTTTAAGTTGAGACAATTATGCCGCAGAAATTATGTATATAGCTTAAAAAGCTGCTGTAAAACAAATTTGTGATTTGCCTAAAATGGGTCTCAAAATGCAGGAAATGAGGTTTCTGGAAACCTAGATTTTCAAAAATTTCCGGGCGAGCATGCCCCCGGACCCCCCTAGTAAGAGCGCCTCCGGCGCTCCACAAACACCCCTATTTAACCCTTACCTACACGCCTGATATCTGTGTGTCCCCTGTTTTTTTTCTGTTTAATATGACTCGTAATCGTTGATTTGTATGCTTCAATCCGTATTTTGTTAGTCAGATCTGTACGTGTATTGTTTCTACTCGAAGGGGAGTAATTACACGTTAAACATTTGCTTGATTATTTTTATAGTTCCTCTAAGAATCTAAATGGAAATTTAGGGTTTGCCGTTGCCGTAAACGTGTCGCTATCTATAAAACGTTTTTTTTTTAACAAGAGAAATCTTTACCTAAGCAGAGAACGGTAACTTTTTAATAGTACTGTAAAGAAATCACAGTTATTATAATGTAACAATTACGTTTATCTTTGATATTAACAGTACACAAGCGTTTTGCTAAAGTTAGGAGTATGATTTGTTTCTGGTTGGGCGGGAGGGGGGGGGGGTCATCAGAAAAAAAGTTCCTGCTTGGGGGGGGGCCATGCAGAAAAAAATTGCATGCTAGGGGGGGGTCATACAGTTTCGTAGTGGCAATTAACCAAATCCCACCAGCCCCCCCATGCTCATAAAAAATGAACGGTCCCTAAGTATTTCTAATCTCAATTATCTTAAGACCTCCATTTTTAAAGTCTCTCATTATGACATGTCTCTATCTTGTCTCCTTTGTCACTCCAGAGAAAGTCGGGAAAAAAGATCGTTTAATTCCTTCAGGATAGGGTCATTTGACTGGAGAGAAGATAAAAGGTGGATTACTTGGGAGGCGACAAGACTTTTGAGGACAGTAATTTTCCCTATGAGCCTGAGCCTACGGGCTGACCAACAGCCTAGGGTGTTGCCAATTTTTCCTACTTTTTTCAGAGAAGTTCAGGGTAGCAGTTAGTTTTGGATCGATGGACGACCAAACTCCAAGTGCCTTCACTTTTGTTTTTTGCCAGTTAAAATTTCGTTCCGGGACGAGTTTTTCATCTCTTCCAGCACACGAACCAATCCACAGCGTTTCGGTCTTTTTAGCATGCCTGAGGCCTGACACTTTGCTGAAGCCTTCCAGGATCCCTAGTGCTTCGGTGAGAGATCTTTCCGAGCCTTCAAATATGAGAGTTGTATCATCAGCGTATTGGCTAATTCGGATTTCGATTTCTTTAACAGATAAACCTTTGATGACTGGTCTTTTTCGGATCGCTTTAGCTAGAATCTCGGCTGAGAGGATGAAGAGATACGGAGAGAGCGGGCAGCCTTGCCGCACCCCCTGTGGACAGAAAAAAAATCGCTTGCCCAGCCGTTATTCAGAATGCAGCTTTCCGTTTTATGACAGAAGGTTTTAAACCATCGGTTAATTGAGGGACCGAACCCAAAGAAGAGCAAAGTTTTCTGACACTCTAATGTGGCTTTCTCAAAATCAAGAAAAAGTAGGAGACCTGAATTGTTTTTCGCATAGGCGTAATTAATTGTGCTGTCAAAACGGATATTTTCTCCTATATATCGACCTTTCATAAAGCCAGTTTGATCATTGTTTATGAGGTTTGGAAAATAGGTCTTTAAGCGGTTTGCAATGGCTTTGGCAGCTGTTTTGTAGTCACTTTTTAGAAGTGTAAGTGGCCTCCAATTGCGTATATAGTAAAGTTCTTTACACTTCTTAGGGATGAGCTTAATAATACCCCTTCTTTGAGAGTATTGTTAAGTGAAAAAAAGTCGCAAGTTGTGCTTGAAATCATGTCGTTTTTCCATGTCTGTCATTAGGGGGCGTGAGGGGGCGTTATGGCCTACATTCGGCAGTTACCACAACGAAAAGAGAAAATCAGGAAAGAGCTGTAACCGGGGTAAATGCATGTGTTAAGATTATAAAAAACCTATTTCATTTGACTGGAATAAGCTTGGCACTTCTCAGTTTTGACATGACTCAGCAAAGCCTTTGACGAATATCCAAACCCCCGTACGAAACATGAATTTTCGCGAATATCTAAACCGCGTAAGAATAACTAAAATGATATCAAGTGTGATTTTATTGGATAGTTTCGTTTGACAACCTCACATTTCACTTATCGTTTGCCCACAGTATCTCGATCTGATCGCATACAAGTTGAACGTCTTTGAAACAAGTCAAGATGTTTTATTGAGAAACTTGGACCGGAATCCTGCCTTTGATTCTTCTGTTCGTTTGTTTCATTTCACGATTCATGTTTTTAAACGAAGGCAATTCTATGTGAACGTTTTGTGCAGCAAAACCATCGGATTCTTCAGATACGTTACTTTACATCTTTAATGGTGTCAAGACTTTTAGAGACTGATTTATTCAAAAGTTACACGTGTGAAATGCGAAAATGAAGGTTGGCTTGGGTAGCCATGACACCAACAACATGAGAAATGAGTCACTACTGTTCCCGAGTTTAAAATTGGCATCTTCACATAAAGGAACGTATGTTTGACTAGTAAGGAAAAAAAAAACTGAAACTAGTTCCACATGTATATACATGTACTAAGCTGGATGTCCAGTTCCTTTTCTGCCCACCGAGGGTCTTCCTCCAATCAGAAACAGTCTTGTTAAGATTAGGAGAAATGACGATGGCTGACGGCTGCCCTTGCTGTAAGTTACTGAGAACGCTTTTAACGTCCACTGGTTTCTGCTTTCAAACGATGTTGTTATTATCTGTTTTTGTGCACTTCTTTTCCTTTCCAGAGTTCCTTCTAGACCCAATCCATGACAAAACGGTTCCAGAGCGAGCCCTGGAGGTACTTTGTTGACTCTCTGTGCTGGTCTTACGGCTTCTGTCTGAGGACGTGCTTAGCTTTCTAAAGGTGGAAGCAAACGCAGTGCTTGAGCGACGACTTCTGAACACCTCATCCACACCTGGGCCCCTTCTTAAAACGAGCCTCTGTAAAAGCACCATGATGGTCCTGCGCAGGTCCTGGTTTCGGTATGAGTACAGGAATGGGTTGAAGGCGCTGGAACTGTAGTGCATCCATTTGACAAAGTGCAACACCCGCGCTGAGGTGGTGGGAGAAGGAAGAACTTCAGGGTTGAACGTAGCAACCATGGTCAGACTGAACAAGGGTAGCCACGCTATAACAAACAGCAGTGTTATTATCGCTACGGTAAAGGCCAATCGAACCTAGAATTAGAATGATAGAAAAAAAATTGTTAACTAGCTGTCAAAAAATAAAGTTCACTTAACGGTTCACGCAGACATAGAAGATGAAATCAGTGGCAGTCACGTTAAGAGATGGAAAACAAGAAGCCTTTGTGTCCGAATAGGCTGAGATCTTGAGCTCTCAAATTTCCAAGCGTGAGATCAGTTACACAGAAAACAGTATAAGTTAGTCAGTCAGAGGAGTTAATCCCGGCAGAAAGCGAGCGCTTGGGAAAACAAGATTGGCTGCACAACAGAGGTATGAAACTGGATGGACTTCAATTTTCAAAGGAATAATCCAGGGAAGTTTTTTTTTTCATATAATTAAAGATAGTTATGAAAACCAAAGACAATGATCGAGAAATTCACTCACGGCTAATCTACTTGAAAAACCCCATGTGATAGCCAACACCCTTTCGTCACTTTGAATGAGCGGTAATTACCAGCAACATACAACAAATTTCACCTCTTTTGCCAAAGTGGTCTTGTGAGCCTGGTGCTTAGTCAAAGTTTCTTTGGACTTGGCAGCCACAAAAATCCCACAGTAAGCAATAATAATCACCACAGCTGGAACGAAAAAGCACACTGTTGCTGTTAGAATGGTGTATGCCATCTGCCAGTCTGTGCCATACTGTAGAGGCTGAAGTGACGCCAGCACCGCCGAGAACACCCAGATGGCAGCCACTGTAATGTAGAATGTTTTCCTGTGGAGTAAGAGATGCTGCATTGGTCTGAGAATGGCGTGAGACCTCTCAATACTGATAGCTGTTAGTTGAAGGATGGAAGCGCTACCAATGAAAATATCCGCTGTTATATAAAACTGGTAGACGTAACTGTTGAAGCGAGCGCCGCGATGATCGGATAACGTTATGTGCATCCAAATAGGAAGCGACACCACTCCAACTAGAAAGTCTGCGGACGCCAGGCCGATGATTAAGGTGTGTGTGACCGCCTTACGAAGCCACTTGTTTGAAGCGTATGCTCCAATGACGAGACCGTTTCCAGAGATGGTTGCGATTACCAGGAACGCATACGATGCTAGGGATACGTACAGCTCAGCAGAAGAGCGAACTGGCTGTACGTGGGCAGACGTTTGGTCAGTAGGTTGAAATGTGGTGACGTTGTTTTCCATACCTTGCATTGGTGTAAAGGCTAAACGAGGAATTCTTGGGTTTTCCTTGTTTCCAACTACTATTATGATACCCTATTTCAGAAAAATGCACCAAACTTTTTAGCTGGATCAAAGATGATGGCTTGCCAGCGTCTTCACCAACTCTATATACGCTCTGCGGACAAAAGAAGGGAAGAATAAAAGAATGCCCTCAAGTGAAACTTAAACGGCCGAATTGTTCTCTCTAAGGCTAATTGTTGTAAAAGTACTTTCGTTCAGTATGTTGACCGATTAATTAAATGGGTATTGTCTGGGTACTGTACAAAAGAACAAAGGTCTCATCCTGGTTTGTTGTAACAGAGCCATGTTATGTTGCTTTTAATCCAATGTTTCGGCATTACCTTGTGCTTTAGTCATGATATTATTCTCGCAAAACAAACTTCAAAAACTTTCATTTTGGAGGCTTCCTAGTTTCTTTGACATAGCGATTAACAGGGAGGGGCGTTTTCTAGTAACTTATCCAATATCGGCTTATTCTCACCCATCTGTCTGTTTGAATTAATTTGCTGTCAGAATTGGTCTCTTGCCAAGTTTAATTGCCGTCTGAATTGGTGTCTGCATGAAAAAAAAAAAACATTCTTTACCCTTTGCAATCGCCTAGTTCACTGCAGGACAACTCACAAGTTTAGTTGTATAAAACTTCAAGCAATGTTGATTTCAGTGGATTTAAATTTGTTTTTAAGGTCGTTCACTCATGCATAAACAGAAAAATAAGTAAGCACATTGTCAATTCATTGTTTTGAAAAGTTATTTGTCATAGATAAATCATGCACCGATCATGCGCCGTCAGTTCTTTGGAGCACGTGCACACCCTCAATACAATTTGTAAATATGTCCCCTTTGCAGCTGATATAAGACTGGTCCGCCTGGATTACCAATTGTTAGCTGCCAGTCAGGCCATGAAAACCTGTATATAACCTGATAGTAAAAGTTAAGCCAAATAAAAATAATGTGTCTTTATTCTCCTTCAGAGAATTGAACTTTAGCCGCATTGTGCAACTGACCTAACTAGACTGTTATGGATTAACAAGTCGTGATATCAGACAATAGGATCGGGTGCAAAACACTATTGTGTGGCCCAATCTGTCCGCAATTGTTCCTTTCTGTCGGGACATTGGCTAGAGGTACATAAAATTGATATTGCTTTCTTGCGCAAGTTCTAACACAATTAATAACTGAAAATATTACGCCCTAAAAGTTCACCTTACCACATTCCTGACATGTCCACACTCCCACGCCCCAGCCAAAAAAGCACATGTTGTACAGTCTACAAAATGTTCATTTAGAAAACAACAGTCGTTCGATTCACAGGGGAGGACGACATGAGTCTTAAGACTAGCGTTGAAAGAGATGAGTGGCATCATGAAGAATAAAACTATGTATATCCACTCAATTGATTAAACCAAACATTCATTTCCACTCCCCCATCGACGCAGCACTATAATTTCTTTAGTAATTAACCCCATTATCAGTAGGACTGAGGAGAATACATGACTGATGTCTGTCTGGTACTCAATGATCGAACTCCATGCACTGGTATTTGAAGGGGTAAAAATGATTGATTTTTACACTCACATGCACCTGAGAGGTTTGCAAGGACATCACAACCCAGGGAAAGTTCAGTTTGAACACAGTATTAGATTATTCAGTTTGTTGTTGCTGACGAGTAGGTGCCGACTCTTTTTTCCCAAATTTGTATTAAAGTAAGGACCTATCGCCTATCTCTGTGTCACGACAGTTTTGACCACACAGCTATTTCCTTTTGAGTTTCCAGAATGGTTCGTTGATCCATCGTAGTTTGCTAAATGATGACCTTTCTTTGTTTTCCTAGTCGTCGAATGAGAAAAAAAATTAAAATAAAAAGGATATTGAACCGCTTTTTGTTTCACTGCGAATGCATTAATGAAGCGATATCAGCATGGGAGCGGACAACAGAGTAACTGGCGTGGTTCCGGGCTGGCTTCTTCTCTTTGTTTTAATACATCCCTTACGTAAAAAGACCGTGTGATTTGACAAAGTGATTGGAATTATTCATTCATCAACTCATCAAGCAGAATATTTTATTTCAGCATTGTGGTTGGTTAAATGAGTTGAGTTCGGGCGTCCGATTGCATGCATTCTGGAATAATAATGAGAGGCGCCCTGAAACGGTTTATTTCGGTGGACATCTGTTCGGAAGGCCTCAACCGCCTCAAAAATTCGGGTTTAGTTTTAAAGAAAATCTACAGTTTTCTTCGACAAGATCTCAGATCAAAATTTCTTAATTTCTTTCCTTTCGTTTATGCCGTTAAAATGCGAGGAAATAAAAGGTCAGCTTACATTTTCGTGAAACCAGAAACTGCTAGTAACTTCGGGGAATAAAATTCCGTTTCCTAAAACTGCAACTTAAATTTCCAGCTAAACTGAGCATCCGAACGGATCGATATGTATTGGCTTACACAAATATGTCTTGAAAAGGGTACAAAGCTATCTTGGAACACAGGAGACAACAGTGTTTTGCTTAAATGTTCTCGTTGCGGGGTTTTCTGTTTCAGATAAATTTGTAGAATGCGCAACTTCAAATGTTCGCTCGCACACGGTATTCCCGGTATTCCAGTAACTCCTAAAACCTCTATGATGAATTTTAGTAAACATTGTGTTTATTATTCTGAGGCACACAAACAGAACGCACGTTTTATGTCAACGGGTTACAAACTCTCGCCTTAACACAAGCCGAGTCGGCTTCTAAGGAAAAGGAAAAAAAATTAAGTTGCTGAGTTTAAGCACCCAGTTTCCCGAGATGAATTTGGATCACAGCCATCCATTGAACAACCAAAACCTATTTCCAGAATTGAGACCAGAATGACAAAACTGTAGATCACATCAAAGTTATATCAGCCAAAGGAAATGGGATTCGTTGGGATCCAAGGCGAATGAACTCTACAGAGAAGCACATGTCACGTGATCGCCCTAAAGCAAAACAGAATTTTCGATTTGTCGCTGAATAAAGGCGGGGAAATTCTGACCTCAAAAAAATTGTCTTTTCGAGTACGGTTTCCAGTAAAGATTTGATCATGTTTGCATGGTACTATAAATAAGGAGATTCGAGAATGTTGGTTGAGTGACGACACAGTAGAGTGTTGAAAATTGTATCTTAAGCACGCAATTTAAAAACTCATGTTTTTCTCTTTAAAAACACTACTTTACTTAGATTTTGCCGACCTTATAATTGAAAAACACTTTAGTTATTCATGCAGCAATGTTTCTTGAACCCAAATGCAAAGTTTTGGGAAGCGATTGCGTGTTATTAAAAAAAGATAATATTCTCAAATGTTCACATTTGAAACATGTATTTTTCAATTACCTGTATATCTTGAATATTATTTTATATTCACAAACAAAGATCCATCGATGGAATAACAGCTAGTTCATCCAACTTTGTGTTTCATTGCTGTACTTTTGTACCTAATCATGGTTGTGGTGTTGGTATGGTGATTCCAGTAGCGGTGTTTTCACATGGATCGTTGATATTAAGTATAACATATTGACCTGCCGATGTATGAATGCTTTTTGTTGTATCAGTACATGTACCCTGATTTATTTTTTATTTATGTGAATTATTACCGAAACCAGTAAATTTACCGTGCCCTGTCCGCCGCAGGACGTTACTTTTGACGCAAACGAAAACATCTGTCGCACCGTTTCGCATGGTTTCTTCGAGGCGGACTTTTATTTACACTAATACCATTAAGCCTTATGACGAAACTACAGTTTTCTTTAGTTAAATATCAATCATCTATTACGTTTCAGAGTGCCTTTACTCTTTAGACAGTTGTGACTGGCCAGCTGAATATTTCCGATGGTTTTGAACAGTGACAGTGAAAAAGAAAAGTTGAAGTTGACAATAAGGATAGAGCAGACTTGATCTTCTTAACCTAAACAAAGTTATGAGATTAACAAATACCTTAATCTAAGCCTTGTGATGTTGCCACACAGGTTATATGTATTTTGGTGAGTTTTTCGTGCAAGGTCCTTGGCGTAGGGAATAATTCCTTTTTCGTCAGCACACAGTAGCCAAATATCTATCTTTCATCACCTGGCCTTTTACCACTGGTGACTACAAAGTCTCCTGAGAGATGCTTTGGATAAACTTCTCTATTATTCAGAAGACAAAAACTGAATAATCAAATTCATGCAATTGTTACCTCTTTTCCACCCGTTTTGCTGGTCTCAGTTTTACTAATTCCAGAATTATTACCATGCTTTTACCATATAATTATTATAAAGGTCTCTGTTTTGGAAGCAAGATATAGAATAAATAATCACGTCCTGACAAGATCAAGCAGGAAGCCATTTAGTTCACTTGATTGCATCCTTTCAGCCAGTCCTTTGTCTGAAAAGAAAACCTCAAAACAGTCTTAATTTGGGGCTTTTTTCTACTACAGTACCGGAATCGTCGACAGCATCAATAAACACTTACGTTTTCCTTTCAGGCAGATTTGAAATTAGTTTTAATACGAAAATTACTTGGTCTACTGTAGGTTCTCAGTTTTAATAATAATAATAATAATAATAATAATAATAATAATAATAATAATAATAATAATAATAATAATAATAATAATAATAATAATAATATTATTAATAATAATAATAGTAATAAAAAATAATAATAATAAATCTTTATTAAATATACCAAGCAGCTGAAATTGTTATTTACAAGTTAAAAGTTAAGAAAAGAACTATTAAAACCTATTTACAATTCATTCCGATTTCGAGACTAGTTTTCAAGCACAAAACTTTTTTAAAGAAAATACAAATGTCATAATAATAATAAGAATAATAAAAAGACAACATCTTAATCAACATAATAATAATAATAATAATAATAATAATAATAATAATAATAATAATAATAATAATAAGTTAATAATAAGGCAAACTGATCTTTTTAATACCGGCGGACACTAACTTGACACAAATTGCCGTACGTCAGTTCAATGCGATACGACAGTGCAATACGTCAGTGCAATACGACGTCAGTTCAATGCGATACGACAGTGCAATACGTTAGTGCAATACGACGTCAGTTCAATGACTTCAACAAGGAAACCGAAGATGACTCTCAGTTAATGGCCTTATGCGTTATAATATATTACTTTCACGAATTAGCGCTCGTCGTGAGATCGGGTCTTCGCTCTGGTGCTCGACAAACGGCGAACGGCAGAAATGTCACGTGACCATGTTTATCCTACATCTTCCGCTCAATGACTTCAATTTCTCAGTAAAATTGATTAGTTTGCCGTTAGCATCAAAGGTCAGAATTATTTTGCACAATTCCCATCTATATATTCGTTTTTTCAAGAAAACATCAACGGGAATTTCAAGTCAGTCCACGTGTAAAAGCAAGATATAACGTACTATGTGAAAATGTGGTTCACCGGCGAGGATTCGAACCCCGGTCTCCTGCATTCAAGGCAGACGTGATAACCATGTTTTAAAGTCAGTCCCACGGCCCTCCAGGTGCGGGGGTTGGGCTTGAGGCTAACAACCTCATCCTGTAAAAAGAACTTGATACGGAAACAGCAACGACGACAACCAACAATCTGCACACAGACCCTCCCAGATCTCCGAACCGCATGACTGCCGGTGGTGAAAGCCAGAGGAAAACCACTGGCTTGAAGTTGGAAGTGCTGAGTGCTAAAGGAACTAAAGGAGCTCAATCACAGCTGGAGCACCATTGAGAAACTGGCTAGAGATAGGTAGGGTTGCTGTCCTATGTGCCACACAGGCATGATGGACAGTAAGTAAGTAAGCTTGTCGTAAACGCGATTTTAAATCTCTTTAATACAGAAAACTTAAGGTTGCCTACGAGAGGTTCCACATATAGTGATTTGACCGGGAAAATTTTGGTATTTTTATTATTTTGGAAAAGTGGTCGCTGGGAGGTGGTTTGGCTGTATTGTTCCACAAGCTGGAGTTGGATATGATCTGATAATCATCCCAACAAGCACGAATGGAATAATTATTTTATTAAAAACAACAAAGAAATGTTGCAGAAGAACGAAGAACGACAGCATTAAAAATTATTGTTAAATACTTCAGTTTTGATTGGCTTTACCTACTAATTTTCGCGCGTTTTCATTGGACAAAACAAGTCACGTGGTTCAATCGGACTCATAAGCTCATCTTGTCATTAGTATTCAATTCTGTTTACTGTAATTTCACGCGGTTTTCCCGCCAACAACTGTTTTTATGACGACAACGGACGGATCCCTAACTTAAAACAGACACAACTAAAACAGAAACCCACCAATCACAGCTGCACCAGTGAGTTAGGAGTTTGGAGATAACGTGATCGTGGGGCAACCTGGATCTGTTCAGAGGCTATAGAAACTGCATTATGGTGCATTATCTTCAGGATTTGACCAATACGACTTGCAAAAATAATATGCGAGGACCTTTTGTGGTCTTTTACAGGTGAGGGTGCTTTCTTTGGGGACTATACCGGAACATTGAATGGGAATGCTCGAAAAATTCGGTAATCGCGTGTTTTTTTTTTCATCAAATAGAGATTCCTCAGTGGTATGATCACCAGGAGAGAACAAACGGTATAAACCTGCTGTATGCTGGCAATGACTTCTTTCTTGAAAAAGAGAACGAATTTTTTGGCAAATTTTTCTGTAGAAAGATATACCAATCTCTCGTGACGAAGTCGATGAAAACTGGGCATTGTGAATAATATCTATCTGAAATGGATCTGTTCACTTCATGTAACACTATTAAAAAGCACCACAATCTATTGATTCGAGGGGTGGTGGGATTTGGGCCACTCCCTCCATGCGGTGTACTTTCATTGTCATTGTCTCCGTTGCCGCTACCAAATACATTAAATACACCCCTTAACTACAGGTTATGCTGCAGTTATTAGTGCACAGATTAATGTAACAATATCTTGCATGAAAATTACTCAGGGCTATGATCAAAGATAGATCGAAGCAATTTACCAAATATTGAGAGGTATGGCATTATGAACCAGTTGGCATTTTTTACTTTGGCTCTTCGGAAAAAACCCACACAAACCAATCTCGCACTTGCTTTATTTTCCCACTGGCACAATAATGCTTCAAATACTGACTTTCAATGTTCGATGTAACAGGTTTAGGATAATTGAGTTAATAGAGGGACCTGGTCGGTGATAAAACCAACCTTGTTGTCAGAAAGTGTGCTTTGCACGACAACCATGATATATTACACTTTACCGAGGTTTTTTAGTATTAACCACGGCAGATCATGATCACCCTTGAATGCAGAATACTCTAATGTATTCAACTTTTTCGGGGTTAAGATTTTTTTTTAATAATAAAATTTTCGCGACATTCGGTAACACCTGGAAAAAAAGGCGAAAAGCACCAAACTTTTTAAAATACAAAAAATAATATAGTTTTATCGCAGCGCACACGATGGCATAAAGCAACAGTCTCCTTCACATTCCATTCCTTTCCATTTATAATTGCACAATTTTAACGGATCGCGCAATTTAACCCCGCGAAGTGATAAAATTGATATCCGGGCGAGCATGAAAGGCATAAGTGTTGCGCCCATTTGAATGATTATAGACATTATACTTGAAGATTTCGTCTACAGACTCGACAGGGCCAATCTAAAAAAACACCACAGGAAAAGAACGCCTAGAAACAGCCTTCATTTGAATAGTACCAAGTCAAGATTTCATCCACAGACAGTTAAGTCGCCGTTAACCGTTGACACTTTTAGCTGAAACCTGTGTGCAATGGCGCTGCGAAACAAGTTTCAACAGGCGTTGCACCGTGCAACATGGTCGGTTTCGAGAAACTTTTTCGAACTTCCGTTGCGAGACAAGTTTCACGAAAAGTGGAACCGCTTTCTACTTCTGCAATGGCTCACAACGGTCGCAGTGGTGAAAAAACAAGAGTTTCACCGTGTAACACCACTTCATGAAACCTGTTTCGCAGCGGCGTTGCACACAAGTTTCAGCTAAAAATTTCAACGTGTAACGGCGCCCCTCCCAGAGCCAAAACACTGATTTTTCAGCCTCTAGCACTATACTAGTTTTCTTGAGATTTGGCGGCACGTTTGAAAGGCCAGACTTCGCTCTGAGACGTTTTTCTGACCTCCATCCTCGTTTTCTACTGATATAATTTGTTTTGTGTTTTAACTTGTTCACGTATTATCAGAGAATTAAGCATGACTCATTAAGTCACAACGTTAGCACAATCCAAGACTGGTTATTTTATTCACCTCTACTGTTTAGAAGCCTTTACTTAGCGGTTTCCATTTCGATTCAAAATACTCATGGCTGTTTATACAAGAAGCTATATTACTCACGTAATGAAGAGAAAAATATTTCTTTAGTTCTAGAACCGTTGCATGTATAGCTGTGTTTAAAATGCGAGATCTCTGCTAGTTTTACATGTAACATTTAGGACTTGGAGCAGCTACAACGGCGACGACAAGGAGAACGTCACAAAACAGAGACGATGGCATTGCGTTATAAATTCTGGTTGGCATTTCCTTTCTGTCCTTCACAAAACGACGACGTTTAATGACCAAATTCAGTTATAAAATGAAAGTGAACACACAACGGTGATTTTTTTTCATTTTACTTCTCAACTTGAAGGATGTTCCTACCAAGTAACGAGTTGTACAAATTGGTAGAAGTTCAAGCAACGTAAAATTTTTTTTTTTTTCGAGTGACGTTTTTTGTTGGCGTTGCCGTCTGCCTTTCTTAAGGTCCCTTTTAAAGTAAAGCTAAAATTCTGTTACACAGTGCCTCTTACTCTAAGCTGCTTGACGCCTAATTCACTCATTAATGTGTGTAAATTTAAATTTTTCTTGCTAGCAATATCCTAAGCCTGCTGTTCATAGATGAGACAGCCTATGGATTTAACGTAACCTATAGTATCAGCCCGACTGCTGCTGCTGCTGCTGCTGTTGGAGTTTATTGGAAATTTGAGAAGAAAGAATTTATTTGGTTGCAGGGAGCAACTTCACCAACACAGCATGGTATTTGTGTCGTCCATCCAAAAAGAGGCGAGTCTGGATTGGAAACAATGGTGACTCCTGCAGCATGACTGGTGAAAAGTCTACCACAGCTACAATCTTCGTGTAAGTTTCACGGAACTCAAAGGAAGGAAGACTCCAGCAGACTATGGCAGACTTTACACTAAATATTCTATTAAACAGATGGCTCGGATCGCTTTAATAAAATTGGTTGACAGCGACGCAATTCTCTACCAGGCTACGACGTCGTGCAAATATCTGGACTTCACATACAATCTACACTGCTTTTTAGTGGAAGTTAATAAGCCGATGTGTGGTAAACTTGAAATAAATTCAATAAAAATGAAAAAAAAAAAAAAAAAAAATTATGTGTTGAGTTCAAGCTGTTTCTTACTTTGAAACATATCCGCCAAGATGCGATCAGCCCTCCTATTCCCAGACCTAAACAAGTTGGCCACAAAGATTGCATTTTATCAACATCAAGGCATAAAAAAGCTGCAGTGTAAGAAAACGGTGTCTACATATTCTAGTTTAGAAAAAAGACAGACAAGCAAAAAAAAAAAAAAAACAGAATAATTGCAGAAAATACCATATTAAAGTTCTCTCCTGGTAGCCGGGTACACTAGTATAAAAGTGCAATATAAATATTCATTTTTTGTCCTCCACACCAGTGTTACAAGTCACTCTCTCCATAGAGTGCAGTGGAGAAGGAGGTGTAGTCCAGAGCACCCGGGATGGCATCAGGTCCTTCATATGGAGCCATTCTAGCAATGCAGTACTCAGCTTGATCTGGAGGTAACTCACGTCGTAACTCGTCTGTAGTGATGTACGGCTATAGTACAAGAACATGAGAAATATCAACATTAGAGGCACGGGTGTGGAATAGTCAGAAAATATACTTCTTGAATGCTACGATACAACTCCCTACAAGGTGGACACCTTTGCTGGCTGGTCCAGGCAGACATTTATTAGTTGTCTTCCAAGTAAGACACAACTAGGCCGGTCAGACAAAGTTTCCGCTTTGGAAAAAGTTGACTGTATTTGTGATATGATCTTACAAGTGAATACTGATCGCACTAAAAGTTAACCAATAAAGAGCATGCAGTTTACTAGCTTTGGTGGCCAGTGCTAATAGAAAGCTTTCACCGGTCAGGTTCGGAATCGGCGTTGCTAGTACAAAATAGAGTAAAGTGGATGCTCGTATTTTTGGAAGGTATTTCTTCGGTATTTTGGAATTTGCTTGTTGTTTTTTGCGTATCATTTTCCTCCACTAACCAGCACACTGAGATGAGTGCCTGGGCCCAAAGCTTGGTTTTAGGGACTTGGCAGCAATGGCGACTGATCACAATGGTTTGGAGACCTTTGGATACCCCAAGCACTCATCTGACATAACGTTCTGGGAGACAATTGGTTCTTTACACATTGTTTACCTTGTCCCCGGCGAGGATTCTGAAAGACTCCATCACCTGTTCAGCGGTATCAGTGTCAGCGGTTTCTCGGGTCATAAAATCTAGAAATGCCTGGAAAGTCACGTGGCCAGTGTTGTTTGGATCCACAATGCTCATAAGCCGTGCAAATTCTTCATCTCCCTGGGGATCAAAATCACAGGTGAGGTAAAAAAACTAACAGCCCCATTCGAACTGTTCACACTGTAGTTGTGGTAATTGCCTGTATCCTTCGCAAAGAGTACAAACTGACAAACCTTTTCTCCTTCTTTAAGATTGTATCCTAAACTGACCAAGCATTGTTTAAACTCGTGAGGCTCAAGACGCATGCTTCCATCCTACGGGAAAAACGAAATAATTAAAAGGTATTTAACAAAAACAATAAAAGACAAACAAACAACAACAGTTTCACTAAGGTCAACTTGGGTCGTTTCACTCCTGCTAAATTTTAGTTGCAGTAAAAATTTACTATGGTAAAATAGGAGTAGAAGGCCTACACAACTCTTACTCACTCACATGTTAACCGCTTACATCACGGACTTTCAAACAATTTAGCTTCTTGTATATTTGTAGCGGGTTACCGTGATGATTTAGAGGATTTACACGACAGTGACTGTATAGAGCCATGTTCTGTATTTTGATCCCAAATTATTTTCTCCGCGGTTTTCGCCTGTTTATTTCAACTAATGACGTCTTTTTTTCTTATGCCCTTGGAGCATTTTTAGCTAGGTTTGGTCAGGCTCGTGTTAGTACATCCGGTGATAGCACAGCTTCTCTTGTGAAGATCATTGTTAATATACGATCTTAAACGCTGTTTGCCTTTTCATCATTTTTTTAACGCTGCAGCTTCTTGGAGCGTTATATGCAAGGTGCAATGGAAGACTATTAAAAGTCTAATTTAGTTACGGCTGCGTTTTTGTGATCGCTCAGCTCTATGACTGTGAGTTTCGTATTACGGCAGCTTAACATTTCTTTCCTTTGTTTTATCAGTCTGTTTACTGTGTTTTGAGTACCATAGGCAAGAGCATGGTTTCAATCCTCCCTTGGACCTCATCATTTGCTGGGAAAGGCTTGATTTCTGAGTTGCTCTTTAGACGACATTGAGCAGGTGAAACAAAAGTCGGTAAAGGCGTCCGCTCTCGCAGGTTAAGACTTAAGCGCGCGGAATTACAGATGATGCACACGGATTAAAGGGACAATTTTTTTTAACAAGACAGAAAGCTATTGAAACCAATTTTCCGAATTAATAAGTTTATAAACACCAAGCACAATTAAACTACTTGGATGAAAGTGTATTTCATATCCACCACACCAGCTATACCATGAGACCATTTTCCAAATTTCTCCTCTCAAAAACTCTGGCAAAGCCGATCGTACAGAACGTTGCAAGGGAAAAAAAAACAGAGATCGTGATGGCTTAGGGTGCACAGAAACGACCAATTGCAAAAGACAATAAAAGAAAACAAATTCCATTTGGCTGTCACAATCAATTGCTCATAAAAAATATAACAATTTGTAACATTTGGTGAGTTTTCTCTTCAGGAATGTGCTTTGATACTGAGTATTTATGAAGATGCATGCGAAGTGATAGTAATTACAAACCTTGTCAAAAAAGTTGAACGAGTTTCGGAATTCCTTCATCTGTTCCTCCGTGATGCCTTTGGAATCTCTCGTTAGTATCTGTAAAAGAACAAAATACAAATACTTAATCACGGACCCGCACTATAAATAAAACAAACCTTGGCCTCGCCGAAAAAACACTAGTTATTTCGTTGTCAACGTCGCAGGGTCAATGCGGCAAGATTTAATTAACACTAACAGAATAAATTTGAAATTCATATTCAAATTTGTGTTTTGAAAAAGCGATTTTGTACGAAAGCAAAGAGCTGTTACGATCGAATTGCAGTATTTTTCGCAAAACGTCTTTTAGTCTTAGATCATCTTTTAAAACACGAGCTTTGTTTTATTTCTAGAAATACCGATTCCACACTGTTGCTATTGTTCTTCTGAGACAGTGAAGCAGTGATAAGCAGCTATCCCATGCATAGTGCGGTGGACCCTTCTGTTATTACAGTACCTGATTTTCAATTTCATTGATGTTTCTAGCAATGGCTGTTAGCAGTTGCTCCCAATTTACTCGAAGAGCCTAAAAAAAAAAGGAAAGTTAACAATCATGAATGATGGCTGAATACACAGTCAGCAGCAACCCGCTATAATTTTCAATTTTACATTTGTAGGCCATTGATTAGCTCCACTTACTTCCATTGTGAATGCTGTGTGAGGATTTTCGAAAATCATCGCCTCTTGGACATCCTATCAATGAAACAAACAGTGTATGTCGCTGTATTACTCTTATCAAATAATTCTTTACCAGTTCGACGACATACGTTTCATTACAAGGATGGCTTCTTTTTTGAAAACGTTCATTACATCTGATTAGCTTTCATTTTACATGTTTCTACACAAGAACAACCGTCTTGCAAATGATGTTTGTATCCCCCCCTTCAAATTGTTCCCACATACCCCCCCCCCCCCGTCATAATTTTGGTCCAATATGACCTGTTTCAACATTGAGTTTGTTGTTTGTGTAGTGGAATCACGGGATTTTCCAAAGTCACGAGTTGGAGCACGGAGGGATGTTATGCAACGCTCGGTCGCGTTGGAGCTCGGAGTTCTGGATTGTACCGTGAGTAAATCACTGTGTTGCAGATGCAGTAATTCCGGTAGATCCTCAACATTTGTTTGGGGGGGGGATCAGAATACTTCTCCCTTCTAGTGACCATGGCTCCACATTTTTTGACTATAAATTTGCCATAGTCAACAATCATTACTCCATGAGCCCGAGATAAGGCATGAAAGATAGCCATCCCATACCCAACACATGCGAGTGGAATAATTACTTTATTAAAACAACAAAGAAATATTGCTAGAACTGAACAGAAGATGAATTTCATTTTCATTCTTTCTTGGGAATGGTATAATTAACAAATACACCATGGCTGCTAAGCCAAGCAAATCCCTGGAATTGCATTATGCAATGATCCAGTTTTTAATAATGCCTGATGTCAATGGCCCCTTAGCCAATCAAAACTCTAGGATTGCATTATCCTGTACTTATTCCTAACCTGGTGGACTAACTCCAGTTCATCCATCTGAGGTTTGTAGTCGGCAACATCTCGTTCAAGCCCTTGAAGATCTTTAAGTTGCTCCTTTGAACAACAAAATATCAATGGGAGTTTCATCAAACATAACGTAAAAATGACAGTTATTATTAAAGGATAGGTTTCCTGATGATCAAGGAAATTAAAAATCACAGACAAAGCTTTTTGAAAATAAATTTTTAGAGTAATATTTGGAAAGAAAAGGAACTTGATCCAATTTTAACATTCCAACAACCTCTAAGTCAAATATAACTCTGTAACTGTCCCAACAATGTATAACCATGGTAGATTACAAATGCAATGAAAACTAAATAAAGCAGCACATTGATACATTGTCAAATAAACACATAATTTTCCTCATCTTCTGTTGGTATAATGTTCACGTAGCAGAGTGATAACAAGTTGGATTTGTGCACATTGCAACTATCTGGGTATTCCACAAAACCCAATTAAACATGATGAATTGGGAAAGACAGTTTAATTCACACACCTCCAGTGAACCCTGCATCTTCAGAGCAATTGACCTTAACTTTTCCTCTTTGTTCCCTATCCATGGTCCAATATCATTAGCCTTGTTTGCAAACTCCACACGAAGTCTTTCATTTCCTAGTATCAGTCAAGGTACAAACCTCTATTGACCTCTATTGCCCCTCTCCCTCCTGCAAAGCTGCTGTTTTGCTCTATTTAGAATATCAAGCAAAAAGCAAAGGAAAGACAAGCAGTTGTTGAGGGAAATGGCTTGTCAGATTTTAACAATTACTTATAAATAGTTGTGTTACATGTTAAAATGGGTTGATTTCTTTTTCGAATCAACAGAAATCCAGTTTACGGCAAAATGTTTGTAATGCGGTAAGAAATCCAACATATATTACTGCGCCTTTCAGTAAAATGCGGGCTCTGAAGTTCAAAATTCAACCAACTGTTTTGCTTTTCATTGATGTCAATCACTGAAGCAGACTCCTTAGAAAACAAAAAACCTTTGGCTCAACAGGGTCAAAAGGTCATGTTCGTGCGCTGTGATTGGCAGATTTCTATCCACTTTGTTCGTTCTGTATTTTTGTGGCCAGTTGGTTGTCACTGTAATTATGATTGACAGCAGTAAAACATCTTAATCGTTAGTTGAGCTAGGTTGAACTTCAGAGTCTGTATGTTATAAAAAGGTGCAGTAAAATGGAGCTCAATAGCAAATGTGACCAAGGATACGCTGCTGTCTGCCCTTTTCATTTTCCAGAAGCTCATCTCTCTTGGGAACCAATTCTTTCACTTCATCCCAAGCTAAAGATATTTCCTGTCCAAGGAAATTAAAAAAAACAAACAATCGGATAATACTTAATATTCTCAGATAGTACTTAGATTTATAATGATAAGAAAACTGGAGCAATTAGACAACCACTGCTTTTGAAAAATAAAAATGTCTTAAATGGACGATACATGTCCTGCTAATGGTATTTCTTATTATGACTGCAGGATTGTTGTTCTTTTGGGTTTCACTGAAATACAGCTTTTAAAACTAGTTGTCAAATGATCCCCTCAATTGCCAACCTGCTGATACATGTCATAGAGTTCAAGCATTCACAGAATAACTTGGATGTCACAAGTAATCATTCACACTGCTGATATTGCTCAATATCTATCATCACTGAAAAGATCACATAGAAACCATTCATTAACATCAATTCTGGTGGGTTTACAGTAGTAAATTATCTAACCTGTTTTAGTAAATTATCTAACCTGTTTTGTAAGACTTGTATAAGGGTTTTCCTGATCAATTATTGCCTCTATCTCTGCACTAATCGCCATGATAGCATCAAACTCTGCATTGGCAGCAGGCATATTGTCCTTGAACACCTGGTGAGCATCTTGTAGTTCCTGTAATTACAACATAACTGATACTAAATGAATCATCCACTTTTTGTAACATAGACTAAGAAGAAAGACAGCATCAAATGTCAAATCTGTTGTTCTATTAACAAGATTATTTTGTGACAAATTCTGCACACTGAATCTTTTGATTGATAGACCACCAAATCAATGCAACAACAAAAATAGGAAATTCATGAATTAGTAAGAATAAGCATTATTTAACAATTTTTCGCCAAAGGTGAAGTAAATATTGGTGAATATTCCCCAAGACGAAGTCGAGGAGAATATTCACCAATATTTACTGAGCCTGAGGCGAATAATTGTTTTAGTATAATTACCCAGGTAATTATTAGCGAAAAACAAGAACCATCCGAAAAATGTCAATTGTCATGCTTCAGTGAACAGAGACGCGCAGTCTGCCGATCACATGCTCAATCGATAAACTGCACATGCCTCAAGCAGTATTCTTTACCTGCTGCTTCATTGAGACGAAGCATTGACTTCTGTGAATGAATGTTGGGTTTCTCCGACCAGTTTACCAAAATAGATGGCAATGAACCAGGCTGTTTGGTGTAAAACTCGAGCCGGGATCACAAGTGTTAGCGATAGCACTTTATCCAGTTTATCGCACAATTTCTTGTTGACTGATGGCTTCGCCGGTTAACGGACGTTTATAAATTGCCGTCGGAGATAAGCTGCTTCAGGTAGGAATGAAGTCCTTTATTGGCTTCACTAAACAAGTACACGGTTGTCACAGATGAAAATTTTTTGTTGTGAGACGGTGACTTTAGGTGGTGGTCGAGAGCCGCTTGGACCAACAAAGAACTAGTTTTGCAGATTATAAAAACTTGTCTTTGTTCCTCACTGAAACGTTAAACTTAGAGAGACATTATTCATCTTGTTTACTTCCATGCTTTCAAATTCTGTCTTAAATTCGTTTTCAGGTTTGTGAAATCATTCTGTCAAATAAAGAAAATCTTGTGCGAATTTAACTTAATTTGTTGTCTTCATTTTAAGCCATCGGCATTGACAACATGCAATTTACAAGGGGTTTTTGATCACAATTGGCAAAATTTTTACATTTTGCCTCCGAAAAGTTTAGTGCATTTTGGAATGTCATTTTCTTTCATCCTATTTACTTCTTCCGCAGAAACATCATCAAATCGCTAAGTGGTCATTTTGAAAATTAGTGCTCCCGCTATAATCACCTCGCGCGAGGTGATTATAGCAGGATATGATGCAATCCTCGACCAATCACATCAACAGAATCTCTATAATCACCTGAGTAATTATACTAATTAACAATTATTCGCCGAAGGCGAAGTAAATATTCACCAATATTTACTGAGCCTGAGGGGAATAATTGTTTTAGTATAATTACTCAGGTGATTATCAGAGAAAAACAAGTACCGTGCGAAAAATGCCGATTTTTTTGTTTGTTTCAAATCGTCATGCATCAATGAACAGAGACGCGCAGTCTGCCGATCACATGATGCTCAATCGAAATCACATGCGCAATCGATAAACTGCACACGGCCTCCAGCAGAATGTCAGTATTCTTTAACTGCCGCTTCATTGAGAGGAAGCACTGACTTCTGTGAATGAATGTTGGGTTTCTCCGACCCGTTTAAATAAATAGATGGAGATGAACCAGGCTGTTTGGTGTAAACCTCGAGCCGGGATCACAAGACTTGTGATTAGTGTTAGCGATAGCATTTTATTGCACAATTTCTTGTTGACATGATGCCTTCGCCGGTTAACGGACGTTTACAAATTGCCCTCGGAGATAAGCTGCTTCAGGTAGGAATTAAGTCATTTGTTGGCTTCACTAAACAAGTACACGGTTGTCGCAGATGAAAATATTTTGTTGTGAGGCGGTGACTTTAGATGGTGGTCGAGAGTCGCTCGAACCGACAACAAACTAGTTTTCAGATTATAAAATCGTTTTCTTTTCTCGTCACTGAAACGTAGAACTTAGAGAGACCTTTTTTCATCTTGTGTACTTCCATACTTTCAAAAAGTCTGTCTTAAACTCGTTTTGTTTGTGGAATCATTCTGTTAATAAAGAAAATCTTGCTCGAATGTAACCTTGTTGTCTTCATTTTAAGTCATCGAGATCGACAACATGCAATTTACAAGGGTTTTTTTAATTACAATTAGCAAAATTTTCATCTCTTGCCTTCGAAAAGTATCACCTCGGACTTAGCTGCATCTTTAGTGCCTTTCGGGATTGCATTTTCTTTCATCCTATTTACTTCTTCTTCAGAACTGTCAACAAATAGCTAAGCGGCCATTTTGAAAGTTATAGTGCTCCCGCTATAATCACCTCGCGCGAGGTGATTATGGCGGGATATGACGCAATCCTCGACCAATCAGATCAACAGAATCTCTATAATCACCTGAGTAATTATACTAATAGAAGTTGTTCCAAAAGGTTTCTACAAAGTTGATGTGTAAAGAGAAATTGAGCTACTTACTTAAAGTACTTACGTATCCTGTTGGGATTCATAAAAGTAATTCAGTATGGGTGTAGTACCTTGTTTTTTATTATACTATACACGGTTTTCAGTTGAATAGCTTGGTTTTTAAAATATCAAATATGCCAAAAGTAAAGCAAAATTTTTCTTTCCATATCCTTACTTGCACACATTTTTTCAACCCAAAATGGGCAGAAAAGAAAGGAGAAACAAGTACATTTTGATTTTCTTCTCCCAGTTATCCCAACTCTTTTGTTATAAAAAACAACTAGAAATTCTGCAGCACCTGAAACTGTATCTCAGTGCATGCCAATGTTTATACCAGATTTGTAACTATTTACATCCATGAATGCTTTTTGCAGCCAAAACTGGGGTGAAATGTCAATGTAAAATGTAGGGAAGCAAGCTACTTCATTAATTAAAAAGAAAGAAAAAGGCATTATTCTATAAACAAGGACTAGATAACTTGCAGAAAACAGTGACCTCTACTCACCGTTATCTCTTCCAATGTATGCACACTGAACATGTCCATCAGATCTTCCCGTGCACTTTCCAGCCAGTTGTTATAAGGCTTTTAAAGATTAAACAAATTAAATCTCTTTTAGTGAAAAAACACCTGGTGCAAGCAATAAAAAGTAGGATTTTGGCATGAAATTCAAGTGTCCATGAAAATGTACAGGTCAAATCCAACAGCAATCATTGCCCTGCCCCCAGGCATTTTCTGTTCCAATGCCCGCCAGGGTGGGCATTTGACTGTATTGACAAATTTTTGGGTCAGTGGTCACAAGCTAGTGGATTATGTAATTCACAGGTCATTCCACATGGCTTTTCACAGATCATAGAAAATATGCCATTGTTTTAAGCGTGGAATTAGGGACCCAGTTTCACATGTCACAAATAAGGGATTTGTTTCAAAAGGTGAGTAATTTTGGAATATTGAACTTTAAACTTTCTTAAATACTTATAAATATGTATTTACTTCACCTCATTACAGGGCTTAGAATTCTCAGTAAAGGTAATTACAGCAGCTGTTTCCCTGATTAATTTGTCAAAAATGTAACAGCCTAAAACAAGTATGTTCTTTGTTTATGTGTAGTTCCAGAATATATCCATACTCCCCCCACGGAAGGTTTTATGTTTTGCACACCCCCTCCCCCCAGGAAATTCCAGTTTAGTTTCATACTTTGCTTCTAAAATTTTGATGTTTAAGACCCTCCTCCCCCAAGGAATTTCCGATGACCTCCATGGGGTGGGTGACTCATCTTCACAAAGTTCAAAAGTTCAGGAAGTTTAGCATAATGAGCATTGCATTTTATCTGTTTCACTGTCATACCAGACCTAGTCGAACTCTTTTATCCAAGATGACCAAAATTTTCAAACATGCTTACTCACAGTTTTTTGGTTCTTCTTCTTTTTCGAAGGAACATCCAGTAACTTGGGTTCAGACATTATTTGTTTATATTTTTCAACACCTGGATTAACTCATAGGTCACCAAGTGCAGATGAAAACATACATGTGATATGGTGCCTCAAAAAATGCTAGCTCATAAGGAAATTAATGGCAACACCCCGAAAAGCAAATCAAGAAGTACTTACAACATACACAAAAATATCGATTTTACTGTTTTGGTGTATGAGCTACCTACTTAATAGCAATGAAAGGCTTTTGTTAAAGACAAGTTCTACTTTATCCAGACAGGTAATTAAGGTTACCCTATACCTTAGAGGTGTCTCCCGTCCAAGCGATGTAGCGCGTCTGGTTTAAACTGTAGATACCTGAACCCTTATATCAAATTAAAGCTCATAGAGCTGGCTATCAAACTAAACCATGAATTTTGAAATAAAATCAATTGCTGAATTTTTAGCGCTGTTTTCTCGAATCAATTTTTTTACTTGGAGGAGCCACTTCAAAGAGCTAAAACTCAAACAGAATTTGTTCGTTTGCCTTCAAATTTGGAGAGATGCTAGTTCAACATATAAACAACGAAAACGTGTCTGCGAATTTTTTCTTTCAAAATGTTTTTTCTCCAAGAGCGATTTTTGTACGATCAGTCCACATTTTTTTCATCCTATTTCGAAAATGCTCTATAACTTTTCATTGTGATTGGACATGGCAAAATTCTGACACGTTTTTTTAGCGCTTTGAGTGCGCAAACTGAGGAGCATATTAGATTAGCGTAAAACAAAATTCGCTTTGACTTGTAGCTTTAAAAAGGTGATTTGGACGCTCGCATTCAGAGGTCGTGAAAAATTCGACAACCTATTTTATTTCAAACTTCTTGGTATAGTTTGATAGCCCGCTCTATAAGCTTTAATTTGATATAGGGGTTTAGGTATCTACAGTTTAAACTGGACGCGCTTTATCGCTTAAACGCGAGACACCTCTGACTTGGTATAGGGTAACCTTGGTTTCTACAATGATATCAATAATAATATTCTCAGCCTTGCTTTCTTTATTTTACAAAAGAGAGACTTTTGCAACTTGCTTGTCTGATCAGACACTGAATTGGATTTAAATTTCCCTTTGCTTTCAAGAATAGAAAAATTACCTGTCTTAGACATTTGGATGACCCCAGTTTCTGCCCAGTAAGCATGAGGCATTGACTGGTGGAGCATTTGACCTTATAAGCTGCTAACAGTTGGGTATTTGACCAAAATGTTTCGCGAAAGTCAATGCCGGAGGGTTTGCCTGGAGGTGGTCCAATAATTGCTCTTGGATTTGACTCTTACACAAGTACAGAAGAATTTTTTGCATCAAAATAATTTGTTTTAAGAATATTTGAAATAGCAACCATCCAGTTATATTTATATAGCACTACAAAAATATAAATGATTGTAAACAACAACATACCGCTGCTCTCTTGGCAAACTCAAGCAACAAATAGTCAAGCTTCTGGAGTACTGCCTCACGTGCCTGGAAATATGGAAAAACATTAGACAAAACATGAATAAGAACAGACAATTAGTGTATACAAGCCAGCAAATTAATAACTGTTTTCCAAACCTCAATCTTAGACCGACGAGTCTCTGTGAGTAGTCCAAGCTCTCTCCATTCATCACAGATTTGCTTCAAAACACAAAGTTCCAAGTAAAAGTTAAAAAGCAAACTATGGTTATGTTCCTTTCATTTCTAGCCTGGCTAGCTGTTTCTCTGACATGTCTGTAGTTGTAACAATCTGGAGATACCAATAATACTCGTGGTAGTACAAGTGAATGTCAAAAATAGAAAAAATGTTTTGTACAGGCTGTAGTTGTCATGTACAACATAAAGTGCCT
Source organism: Pavona decussata (assembly GCF_977016875.1). NCBI lineage: Eukaryota > Metazoa > Cnidaria > Anthozoa > Scleractinia > Agariciidae > Pavona > Pavona decussata. The sequence goes on along the minus strand of NW_028145430.1, from coordinate 5,520,808 downwards.
CTTGTATTGGTGCATACACAGTTTCACAAAGTAGCTTATTGCTTTAAAGGGGAGGTGTCACCTATTTTTAATGTCCCTTTTAAATAGCCAAAAAAATATATTTCTATGGATGTTAACATATAGAATAATGGTTCATTTTTGTTAAAAATAACCTTACTAGTGCACAGAAACTAGTATCAATTATTTTTGTTTGCAGATGGCTAGGATGGAAATGGATTCCTCCTGTGCATTTTGTGAAAATTACCACAAAATGATTCTAGTTTATTCTTCCTTGGAGAAATCATTTCATATTTCCTCACAGTGCTTTAAGAGCAATGTCATGTTAGAGGAGAGGTTCTTTATCAAATATTTGAGCATTTTTGACCCACATACAGCAAAATATCTGTGACGGTGCCCCGTTAACCCATAGATTCCTGATTTTTCCCCTAAAAAAATGTAATTTAGAGTCACAAATCATTTCTTTCATTCAATGTCTTGGAAAATTGCAGCCAAATGATCAAAAACATAGTATTCAACATTGAACATGACATTTTCTTTTCAAGTAAGCAGTTATTTTTTGTTTGCACGTTTGAGAATACCTTGTTTCTCGATCCGCATTTCTTGAATGTCAAGACACAAGAATCAAGTTTCGAGGATTGAGTCAAGGCTGTCAACTTACATTTGAGGATGACAGCTACATGTACAGTGTATTTACCTGGCACCTTGAATTCACAGAATCAACATCACTGTAACCCAATGAACTAAAAAAGAAGGAAAGTATGTTTCTTCAAACATTTGCACTGCAACTTACAGTAAGAACCTTCTTTAAACATGAAAGAATTGAGAACTGATACAAAACCAAAAACTGACAACACTTGGTAAGGCAAAAATGTCTCAAGGAAAACTACAACATCCAACATGAGCTGAGAGCAAGACTGAGTCCTAGTTCTAGCATAACATCTGACATGGGCTGTCGACAACACAAGCAGAGTCAAAGTGCAGAGTTGTTTCTTTCTTGTAATTTGTAAATGTACATGATCAGGGCAAGGAGTAGGGTATGTACAACCCAATGACCCCTTGCAAGTAATCAAGACTTCTCTGTGTCTTGACTCTGAAGATGACTTCCACTCAGGTTGTCGAAACGCCACTCAAAATCACCCCAGACAGTCCTTCTCAGGACTACACTCACCTGGATGATCATAATAGACCATTTTACAGTTGTTGCTGTGTTACCTGGCTTATGGCTGGAAGCGAGGCTGCCGGTGACCTTGTTTTGATACAAATATCTTTACTTTTCTTATGCAAATGCAGGCTAGTTTGCTTCACAACAACACAATTTACATGATAAAAACAGTGAGGACCGTATCAATACAAGGTCACCGGCAGCCTCGCTACCATTAATAGGCCCAGTCACTGAGTAAGCAACTGTAAAATGGCCTATTTGCGTACTTATGACTTCCTTGTGTAATGTGTCACATTTATTCCTGAATCTAGTCTTTAAAAACCAAGTGGTTGTTTGCAAACAGTTTTTAACTCTTGCTTCAAAGGCAATGAGTTTGAGCCTAATGTCATCGGTCTCAAATAGTTCCACGCAGTTTTTATCATTGTGTGGATAAAATAATGGACTTCATATGTATTTGTTTCAAAAAGGTGTTTAATGGAAATTTACGGACTTTTGCTAGATATTCTTGCAGATAAGCTGCACCCCAATTTTGAGCAGAATTTTTCTGTAACAAGATGCCCTTAATCGGCATATACACAGAACGCTTAATGTTGCCCCATTTAATCCCCATTGTATGCTTCGCAGATTTTTAAAAACTATCCTCCTTCGCAATTGAAATAATTGAATGGTTTTATTCAGAGAGACTGCGTGATATTTTACCGTTTTGTTACTGGAAATCATACCGGAAATAACTCTGCGGTAACGTCATAACCCCCGCTTGAACTGGTCTGGTTTCCTTCGAGTTGAATTATTCAATCTGTTTTTAAAAGCGTAGTTTCATTGTGGTGAACTCTCCCAATTTCCATCGTTTTAACTGCCGAGCACTACTTGGAAGTTATTGTTTCGATTTACCGCTTGAAGAACGTTTGTTTTCTTTCTGAAAACGGCAGATCAGAATCTTAAATTCATACATGTGGCCGCCATTGAGTGAAAACAACCTTCTAAATAATGTTTGTTTGACGTCACACAGGTAAAGATGAGTAGGTCCCCTCCCTCGTGATATATGCGCAGGTAATGGATTTTGTTGGGCCGTTTTTGTTCAAGACAATCAGAACAATAAATCCCTTCTGGGAAAGGCCAGAATTTAATGTAGGTTTAATGAATAAATCAAATGATAATTTGAAGTCACATAAAAAGGGACGAGAGGGTCTCCTCTCTCGTGATATGTGCCTAAATAATAGATTTTGATTGGGCCGCTTCTGTCGAAGACAATCAGAACAATAAATCCCTACTAGGGGAGGACATATTTTAATGCATAAATTAATGTGGCGATTTGTGACTACTACAAAGAAAAAAAAAGATACCCGACCCAAACCTAGACACGGCCTGCCCTGTGGGCATTCCGAGTAAAAAGGAGTCAGTGTAGGTGTCTCTGCGGGTATTTACCTGGTTATTTATGGTAGGCAAGAGTTGTGAGGTCATCATAACAAATCAAATTTGTTGCTTACTTCAGTTCCTGAGCAATTGCTACAATCTGCTCCACTCTGTCTTGATGTGCTGCCAAATCACTTTCAAATGCTTCATGTTTCTTTTTAAAGGCCTTAAAAACAAGATATTTGAGTTAAAATTTCATAAAACATGAACATATCTACTTTTTATTATAATTAAGTTCATGACAACACAGTCACAAGGACACCAGACTGCAGTTTACCCACCAATACTTCAGCCAAAGTAGCATTCTCCAAATCCTCTTTTTTTAAAATGTCAGCTTTCCCATAGGTCCAACTTTCATGAATATTGCATTTGTGTTTGAATTTTTCAGCCAAGTGATCCAGGCGTTCCAATCTGATAAAACAACAATACAATAAGAAAAGAGAATTAACAAGAGACTATGACTAATACATCACTGCTGAAAACTGTGTTTTGTGCACATGAATCATTTGGAAAAAAAGGAATAATTTTAGTAAGAAACAACTACAGAGAAGTAACAAACGATAAAAGTGGCAAGTAGAACTTAAAGGAAGAGCTATAATGCCCAGGTTATCATTCAATTTCCCAAGGTCTAACCACCCCATTCCATCCCCCAAAAATATACAATGAGTGAAAAATATTACCAAATCGCTTTTATTACCCACAGCCCAAAAAATCAGTTCCATTTGAGCTGTTAAATTAAGCCAAGAGACAGCAGAATGTCTTTAATATGAAAGACTAATCAAAATTCATGGATATCTATCAGAAAACACAGCTGTCGACAGGTTGATCCGCAGCTAGCCTTGAATTCTGATTGGATAGTAGAAAGTATGTGAATTAAATAAAGTGTAATCTACACAGTAAAAAGCAAATAAATGGCCAACACTTAAAATCTTCATGAATAAAACTTATTAACATAAGCAATTTCATTGGCAGATAGTAGCCCTGACTGCTTTAAACTATTTTTGTGAAGAAAACACTGACCATGCGCGGTCTCATGAAACAGTTGTTTGGTAATAAATGGGGCTAAAATCATGTAATTTAGGTTAAACTCGAGACAGTGTTGGCCAGCTGTCTACCACTATAAGTTAGGCGGGGCAGTCTGAGGGTTTTTGCAGGGCTTCAGTAAATTTACATTGGTAAGTTTTTAATTTTCCACTGTTATTCAGTGTGATGTGCCTGGGTGGTTGCAACTCAAAGGGCTCCCACAGACTTTGCAGGCACTTTCCCCTCACTCATCTACTGATGAGTTTGAAAAAAAGACAGAAAGAAGTCGAAAGAAAGAAAACATTGAGCAAAAACTGCTGTTTACAGCAAATGAACCATAGTGTAAATACAAATATCAAGGTAAATAGGATTTTTATCATCTCACCGTCTCATTTCTGTCAACAACCAATCTTCTAGATCTTTTTCTGCTGTGTCTAAATTTCCCCAGGCTCGATTAATGTCCTGAGTTGTAACATATAAAAAAATTGGTTACACTTTCTTTACCAGGTACTACTGAACCAAGAAATTTACCGAAAATTGAAAAGGCTACAGGTATATAAAACACAACAAATCACAAAAAATTACCAAAAAGCACATTTTAACATAATAAAGTTTATGAACAGAACTTACACTGATCATCTTTCCCTCTGTGGGGAGGTATGCAGGTCGATTTCCAAGCCTTAGCTTGGTTTGCAATGTGTTGAAGTTTGTCTCTAACATGCCCTTCTCTTCCACTCTGGGAGGCTTCTCACTTCGTCTGTAAACTCGAAGAGCATCCAGCTTTTTCTGTTGAAGTGAACAAACTATATTTATGAAAACCGAAAAAAAAAGTTAAGAAAACACACGAAAGGCTATAAACAGTAAATGTTTGCTTAACAAAGGCTATCTATCCGCAAACATGTTCCCTTACAAATAATGATCTTAGGTAAAGTGAAACAAACTTGTAATGACTACAATCTCTTGAAAAGATTGCTAAGTTTTGCCTTGCCTTCATGTTCCTCCCCTCCCCTGTATCAATGTTGAGTTTCAATCGTAAATCGTTACACATTATTGTTTGTGGGGAATTCAAAATCAGACAGGGGGGTCAGGGAAACGACATACAAAGGCATAAACAAACGTAACAAATATAAATAGCTATACCGCACTTGTTTTCTAGCCTTCCCAACAGAAATTGGCGATGATTGTAGTACAGTCATGTTTTAAAAGGGACAAATCTATACCTGCATATCATCTAAGGTTCCCTCACTCTTTCGGTCTTCAAGCCAAGGTAAAGTTTTGTTGATCCAGTCAAGCAGCTGGAAGAAATCACAGTAAATAACATTAGACGCACGTAAGAGTTCAGACCACAGAAGACTCCAGGCCATGCAAGAAGTACCTTTTAACAAGGACACAAACAACAAGAGAGGAACATATTATTTGAACACACAAAATTTTTAACAAAGATGTAGTATGTTTTAATAAGTAACACATCAGATGTGTTTTTACAGCGTCACCATTAATTTGTAACCAATGGAAGTTTTGACCAGTTATCATCACTGCTTTTAATTAGCGGATCATTTCTCATGACTGCAAAATTTATGTAACACACAATATTCTGCAAAATTTAGGTAACACACAATATTCAAATATTAAAATACAACAGAGACCATTTGGTGTACATACATCACTAGCCATGTTTTCATAGTCTTCCATCATCTTCTCATTGCCTCTGTTGATAGTGAGCACTTTGCCAATACGCTTCGCAGCTGTGTCGGCCTAACAACAAACAAAATGGAATTAACATTAGTCTCAAGAAAGACAGTTTTGCTAAGAAGAACAAAATGATTGGAGTTCGTCCTTGGTCCATAACTTTTGTGGCTCCACATTAGTTTCCATGATACTATTAAAAAATCTCATTCCAGGATTAGGAACTTTCTCAACTGGATGAAGTGTAAACTTAAAGCTTATAAAAGTATCATAGATAAAGGTAGGAAAAAAAACTAGATTAATATAAAAAAACCTTCATTGAATTCTTAAAACAAACTGAAACAGTATTTGAAGTTTGAAAAGTTTTGGCCCCACAGCAAGAGCTGGTTTGCTAAATGCCCTTATAAAGTACGGCAACTTTGATTGACAAAGTCTATTGGGTGATAAGTTTCAGTTTCAAAGATCATGTACATGTAGCAGTGAAATTGATAGAAAATGCAGATTATCAATTTAAACTTTTGTAGAGAAAGTGTTTGACCAAAACCCAGATTCCACCAGCAACATATATATTCCCTCAGTAGCTGAGTAATGGGTGTGAAGATGTATCTATATATTAAATGCTTGGCACTGTGTAATTGTGTTGTATAATTTGAGGTTTCCTGACAGGTATTTAGTATACAACAACTGACTAAAAGTTTTTCAAGTACATTATACCTTCTGTGAGCTCGTAAATGCATGGTAGTAAGAAGAGACATATGTCATGACAGCTCTCTCATCAGGCTTTGCAGTGTTAACCATGTCTAGAATGTGCAAATAAAGACTTTTAAAATTAATAAGTCAAGAACACATCATTGACAAGCACAGGTCTGGAGCTTTTTATCTTAATACTTACTGGATTTCTAGCTTGTGGCTTCTTTTTCGTTACCTTAAGGACTTGTTTTCCATACCTTTATTTCAATACCTTCTCATGTCACCACATAACAATCTTATCATGTTTTTTTTACATATATCTAAACCAGGTGACAAAAATTCATCTACACTGCTGCAAAGAGCACGTAAACGAGTAACTGAAATCTGTGAACACTTTGAACAATTTTAAGGTACTATTTTCCAGTACTTAAGTGTTGATGGATTTTAAATAAAAATTTTGTAAAAAAAAAAAAGAATGTGTTAAGGACTATTTTCAAATACGACTTACACAACAAGATTGTTTAGTCCTTTGAAATTACCAGTTCACCACTTTGACTTACTGCTCAGATCTTTGGTTGCTTATACAATTTGTGGACATTGCAAATAAATTAATGTAAAGCGGACGTCACGTTGCTAATAACGAACTGAACTGAAACTTGTACATGTACAGGGTCATTTGTTGACAAAAATTACCTTTTCACAACACTACAAGTGAACTATTTTTCTTAAGTGGCCATTTTAGCAATTAATTCTTTAGGTTTGTTAGCAGGATTGCAACTCTTGGTAACTCTAAGGTCACAAGGAACAAAATATTAGTCGCCATGTACCCAAAATGGTCACAACTTGGAGGGTTCTTTTCACTTTGCTTTCATGTCAAAATTCAAGAAAGATTGAGTGTACATAGTGCTAATCTTGTGGGATGTGAATCGAGTAAACTTTAAAAATTGTTAAAATTCTTGTTCCACACACAACAGTAAAATTGGCTTTTCTTAGGAAAGGCTAACTGACCTTCAGCGTCAAGCATTTTTGGAATGTCCAAATGCTGCTCAGCAACATCAAAGGCATAATTCAGGTTTTCCAATGGAGTTTCCTGTCAATAAGACAACATTGATGCTGGTGAAATTCAAAGGCAGCACAAAACATGGTAGGTTGCATACCAACATGGACATGTTACACACACACATAAAAGACATGAACTAATTTGAAATCAAACATGACAGAGTTAACTCAATACATTTGAAGTTTGAATGTGCATTCTGCAAAGTATGACATCTGTAACGGTCAACCACAAGATATTTGTATTAGACCTGTATTGACATGTTTGAATGTTGCAAAGAGTTTGGAAGAGCATTTTTTCAAGTATGTCTTTGTCACTGACTGATAAAAATACATCCTTCTCGTTTAGTCCCAAGGCTTAAAAATAATATTGCCAGTTTTCACTGTCATGCAATAAAAAATCAAATCAAATCCGTTCAACGAATGAAGTCAAGAAGTTGAAATGTTATAGAAGGTAAATACATAAACAATCCTTCCAAGTCTCAGGTCTGTGTGGTATCCCATACTTAAGTTATTTTTCAAAATGTTCCACACAAATTTATAGAGCTCAGTATGGAGATGCCATGTTGGTTGCAATATGGTGGCCAGAAAGTAATAAAAGCATCTGGAATTCACTTTTTGCTGCAGAAGCAGTTTGTTTTCTCTTGTGAACTTGTAAATATTGATCATAAATACTCCTCCTAATACAAAACTGTTCAGAATGCTTAAAATCACCTGAGTGAGGAGTGTCGTTCTTACACTTGAAACAGCCATCTTGATGCCACATACGGTGAAAATTCTAAATGTTCTATTAAATTTTTCATAAGGTAGGATGCTATCGAGCTGAAAACTTGTAAAAGATGTATTTTTAGGTCATCTTACTCCTGATCCATGGAGGTAAAAATTCTGAAGGCCTTGCAGTTTTGTGTGGTGACATAACATGAAAACCAAGAATCCTATCATATTTTATCCAGTAACATTTTATTATTTATTCTTGCTGGTATGTCCCCTAAACAAAACTTTCCAAACTATGGATTGCAAAATAAATCAATAAATAAATAAATAATACTAGGCACATTATAAAGACTTTGATGAAAACTTTTGCTAACAGTTACAGTCACTGTGGAACCTCCATGTGCAACCACCTCCAATAAGATACCACCTATCTAAACCATCAAATTTTCCCAGTCAAATCCCTCTGGTTGGAACCTCTCATAAATGGCCACCTCTCATAAGCCACTAAGACCACTTTTTGAGGTGATGACATTAGAATTTTTCATTGTTTTTAACCCCTTGTAAGCAACCAATTGACACATGGTCTGATCTCCATGTTCGCTGTATGTACTATGCTACTATAGAGTCTGTGAGGAACTTTTGGCGACAAGTTAGCACTCCCCATATTGTAACTAGAAAAATGTATGTAATAAATTATCTTTGTATAAGTTGACGTGTTGGACCTGTTCTTGGGAAAGCCCCCCTCCGGCTGGACTCTCGTAAGCGACTACTAAATCTTGTCATTTTGGGTGGTCGCTTATGGGAGGTTCGACTGCAAGCACATAATGTATTTTTCATGAAAATAAGTTTCTTGGATAGATTTGAGAAAAAAATGGTAACATTGGCATAAAGAACACAACAAAAATATGGTATCATGGATTTTAACTGTATTTTGGCTATAATTATAATAAATTATTTAACGGTTATGGATTGTAGACCTTTAAGATATATGTGTAAGAAAATAAATTCTAGCCCCCTTTCTGTTTTCGGGAAAAAAAAGTCACAGTTATTGTATTATCTCACCAAAACGTAATAATTAAATACAAATGTGACCCTGAAATTCCACATAATCAATCAGCGTGAACTTTATCTTGATTTGAGTTTCTGTTTTACAAATAATTTATTTATCTGGTCGATGAAAAACAAGAGGGATCATTGCAGGTGAAACCATAACTGCAAGTCAAATAATGTTATTATCTGTATATTTCTTTCTTTATTCTCCAATCTGAGGCGATCAAATTTTTAAATTAAGAGTCAAATGAAATGACTAGTGTGTTATTGAATAAGATTTATAATTAATAGGATAATAAAAAATAAGCTCCTAAGCCTCTTTCAGATTTCATAGCCAATCATTATGTTTTACTTAATTATTTATCTAAGTAATTACTATTTAGTTCCTCATCTTGAGAATATATAATATGTTTTTTGTATGTTTATATTTTTTTAATTGTTTGAAAATAGTCAATTACAAACAATCAACAAGCAACTAAGTAATGTATGGTATTTCAGCTAGAAAATGTATTCTGTATGAAATTTGCACTTTTCATGCCTAAGTAAGCTAATAAGTGACCAAAAAGTTCCAGTCATTACTTTCCCGTTAAGTGGCGACAGATTTTAAATGCATTAATTAAATACACGATAGAATGTTTCACTGGTGATGACTGACACACTTTAAATTTTGTATTCCAGACATACTTTCAACTAATCCTGCAAGAATTTGCTTTTGTACATGTATAACGAAAATGAAAATGTACTTTATAGTATAAAGTATCTCCTGTTATACATTATGAACAGCCTATCATTCGTTATTAGATTTGCATTACTCGAAATATATAACATGACAGTAAAAAAATTATTAAAATAGAACACACGAAAAACAAACAACAGCATTTCTTAACAATGCCGACCGTAAGTTTCCTTTAATGGACAAAATTGTTGAACAGGGGAAACAATAGCGATTAAGAGTGCGGGTTCTGCATATATGTACTTTGTGGACGAATTCAAAAAGCACAATATACACTAGTTGATCCGACAGTGAATTTGTAGTGTTTTTCAAATAAAACTACTCCAAAATAAAGTGCCGATAAGAATCAAAAACACTCGCTAATTATTATTAGCAACGGAGTGATCACGAAAATACATTCTGATCTTGGTTGACATGCGACATGACAGAGCGACATGACACGCATACAATAAGTGGCACACCCTACTGGAGTCCTATATCTTTTAGCACAAAGCTGCTACGCGGGGAGTGGGGCATCGTCTAAAACTCACCTTGCTCAGGGAGTTATAATCGATAAGGTCCGGCCGATGACGATGAATAAGAGCGCAGAACGCCAAGCCATCTTTAAAGCTGCAAGAAAAATTAACAGCGATGTTATGCTTCGATTCTGCACTTAATGTTGCCTCGTATACAAAAACATATCGCAAGCATATAATTGATCATACTGAAATACATAACCAGCTACTCTACTACACACCTTGTGTGGAAGTTTTGCACGTTGACATTTTTGTATGGTGCTGTTTTGCGCTGACACCAAAGGAGCAAGCCATCCTTTGCAAACGATTCTATTGACAAACAACGAGGAAAATGTCATAAGTACACTTGAAGTTATCGCATAAATTAACATATAAGCATACCAGTTTGTGAAACAGTACGCCTCCGGAAAATGACCACATTTTACCTTCTACAGCTATATCTTGAATAGCAAACCGCAAAATTATCGTCCAAATCATTCCAAGGGTCATTTTAAGATTGCCATCCACGATTTCTGTAAGGAAAATTGAGAAGTGTTCAGGACATATGAGCCCATTCTTGTCGGAACAACACCCCCCAAAACATACCTTCAGCTCCAATCGACACCAGTTTCACTCCTTTGCCAACCACAAAATCTAAAGCTTTATTAACGTTAGCAATCTTATGAACCCGCAATCGACCTTTTTCGGGTTTGGGAAGTCTTTCTCCTGATATTACTTCCAATAACGCCATTAGTAGCAGGCCGTCGCGAAAGTCTTCCTCGATGTTATCGATCTGCTTGCTCAATTTCCTCAAATGAGAATTGCACCATGCTGTAAACGTCTGAGAAAACAAAAACAGAGGAAGATAGCTTTTAACATAGTCAGTGTTTTGGGATAATGAGGGTTGTCGTGAAGGAATAAAAGAAAATCAATCATGCAATGATTGCTTTATTTTACAAAACATCATAAGCTTAACGATGTTCTTGTCACGATAGGTTTTACCGCGTTTAGGGACCTTACCTTGCGTTGTTGTCTTTCCCATGCAGAATCAAGTAACCCTTTATCTTCTTCAGTATCATAATAATAGCCATAATATTCCGTATTATCATTAGCCATAGCGAACCACGGAACAAAGTACTCCTAGAATGATATTCACCCCCGACGCTCCGGAGAGTTGTTCGATACTCCGGCTCACCGAACGCTATGTTCAAACCTCCTCCCCAGGGTCCTCTCCTCTCTCCTCTCTGTATTTACTTCGTTTCTTTTCACCAGCGGTTCAATCTCCCAACAGATGCGTAGAATGCGTAAGAGGGATGCGTAGTACAATGAGGAAGCTAGGCAGTCGGGAGGACTGGGTACGAGATTGGAAGCCAGAAGGAAGACGAACGAACGCGGGTGGAGACTGCTCAATCCACTACGAGAGCTACCTATAACCTTTTTTATCAACCCTGCAAGACTGAACTGTTCAATAAACATTCTTTTAATTTTTCATTAGGATAATGAAGCTCTGGAACGACCTACCTGAAGACATAGTTGAAGCTCGTAGCTTTCAGTCGTTTAAGCCAAGGTCAAACTGTACCTCAATGCTTAATTTACGAGTTTTTATCACTATTATTCTTAATATTTTCTTAATTCTTAACTCTTAGCTTGGTTTTTGTTGGGGATTATTAACATAGGGATGACCTCTTTACTTCCCTTTCTGGCTCCCGGATAATCCGGGAGTCTCCAGATTTTGAACCGTATCTCTCGGTCTCCAGATTTATGTTTGTAATCTACCCATTTTGAGCCGGATTTCTCCAGATTTATGTCTGTAATCTCCCGGCTAATTTGCTGTTGGTCGTAGACTCGACTTTCTGACAAGAAAATCTGAATTTTTTGTGGTACTGTTTAATGTACATCCCCCCCCCCCCCCCCCCGCCACTGAACCCGTGAATTTGGCCTTGTTGCGACGCCTCTGTAAGGCACTTTGTTATTGCTGGCCGGGGAAGTCATATTCTCATACCTGTCAACCCCCGGAGTACAAAAATCTGGAGATGTCTACAAATTAAATCTGTTCTCTTCGTTCCGAGGTCCCAGCAGAACCGTGTCATCAAGCGTACATTTAGGGCTTCAGTGGGGGGGAGGGGGGGAACACAGCGAAGAGCCGACGAGAAATAACCAATATTAATAAACATCTCTCAAAAAGACCGCGGTAGGTATTTCCCGGGAGATTTGGTGCTTTACCCGGGAGACCGGGAGATTTCATTAAAAACTTGGAGACTCCCGGGAAAACCAGGAGAGTTGGCAGGTATGTATTCTCCATATTTGAAGACGTGTCAGGTTGACAGCACTGAAATTTATTGTATGTATGTATGTATGTATGTATGTATGTATGTATGTATGTATGTATGTATGTATGTATGTATGTATGTATGTATGTATGTATGTATGTATGTATGTATGTATGTATGTATGTATGTATGTATGTATGTATGTATGTATGTATAATTCTTGACAGAAGTTCAGGCTTCAGGTGTTTTCATCGTTTATTGCGACAATACTGTTTCGTATGGTTCGAAGTTATCGGACCACACTCATCAGGCAATTTTTAACGACTGACTTTTCTAATAACAGGCTGGTAGTAAAATATGGGTGGTTACTATAGAGATGCGTTATATTCAGTAGAGTATCTAGGTAACAGATGCATCGTGCCTTAGTTGCGTTACTCTAAAGTTCTGCAGTACATATCTCTTTCTGTGGCGGCACGAACTCGCTAGCTCGTTTCGGCTGTTCAGGCTACATAGCTCTTTTTTACAGATGATTATGAATTTTTCAAAAAGACAAAGATTACATTTTTTGTTAGCGCTGTACGGTTTACATTTCTTTAAAATCTTCCATTTAATCTGGAAAGGTTTATTGCTGTCTTGCAAAGTCCAAACATGTTTTGACAGTTCTGTCTCGTTTCTTCTGTTCGGGCGTCGAAAGGATGTCTACGGTTCGTGCCGCCACAGAAAGAGATATGTACTGCAGAACTTTAGAGTAACGCAACTAAGGCACGATGCATCTGTTACCTAGATACTCTACTGAATATAACGCATCTCTATAGTAACCACCCATATTTTACTACCAGCCTGTTATTTGAAAAGTCAGTCGTTAAAAATTGCCTGATGAGTGTGGTCCGATAACTTCGAACCATACGAAACAGTATTGTCGCAATAAACGATGAAAACACCTGAAGCCTGAACTTCTGTCAAGAATTATACATTGCTCTTCAATCAAACGAATTGAGCGCTCTACGAAACACATTC